>NW_027106510.1:114830-119800 GCF_000696795.3 Halyomorpha halys
TAATAAAACAAGCAAAAATTCTTTTTTATTTTATTTTTAATAATTATAAATTATTACAATATATAAGTAAACTGACAAGATCATCTAATCTCTTGTCTAATGTTACAACAGACACCTGGCTGTATTTATTAGTAATTAGTTTGCTAGTCATTTATATTTATACTCCCTTAAGTGAAGCTTTTTATTTTTTTATCTGTCACTTCTTACAATGTTTGTATCTTGTTTTCATTTAGCCCTGATGAAGCCCTGGAAAATGGGACGGAACATTGGTTAACATTAAATAGTTTTTCTACTATTTTGTACCTTTGTTTACCCCGCCATCTGGGCCCTGTTTCATAATAAAGTACAAACTAATACTATTAGTCTTGTTGATTTAACTTAATACAATAACACTGACTTGTACAATAGTAATTTGTAGTTTAGTACTTATTAACTCCTGTAATATCACTAATAATCCTCCCAATTATGAAAAAAATAAGGATTAGTGTAATTAACACATTGTTTATATACTTGCATTTTTAACTAATACTATTAGCTTTCCTCAAGGAACAGGGCCCTGGACTATTTGCCTACAATCTACTTTATACAGTCAACTATCTTCTTCTAATTAAATACTTAGGTAGGTAGATAAAGCTCTAGTGAGGATAAAAAAAAAACAATAAAAAAAAAAGAAATATTTTATATTTCCGAACAAAATCAGAAACAATTAAAATTAGGAACAGATTTACAAATAAATACTGATGTAACATATCAATTATCTATTCTCAAAATGGACAATATACAATGTATCGAATACAGAGTGTTTTCCGAAAATAATAGATCACTATCAGGATCTAGAGACAAGTCTCAAATTGACAGCTACGTCAGGTAAAGTGGAAAATGCACGTCCTTTCAGAGGAATAGGAATCTGTGTGTCTTTGGTCGGTTCTACGTTGTATTTACTTAAAATAGAGACAATTCCTACTTTCATCTGGAGCTGACTGAATCGCATACCTAAAAAAAATACATTTGATTTTAGAAAAAAAACAGAAATATATCTCTTGTACAACTGAAAGGATTTTTGTTAATAAGCAAATATTCTATAACTCTTAATGAGTAGTTAATAGTTGAATATAGATTAATATGAAGAGAAAATGGTTAGTAAAGATACAGAAATAAATAAAAAATATTTATTTGTGCGGACGTTCTTGTCCATTGTGTCATATATATCGCTTTCAATCACAAATTTCATTATCTTGATTTAAATTGTTTTTGTTATTTTTAAACATTATTTAATATTTTATTATTTTTAAAATAAATTAATTAGTATCTTGGATAAGTTTCAACACTCTTTATTATTTCTTAAAGAGTCCAACGTTTTGGCCAATATGGCCATCCTCAAGAACAATCTTAAATATAAATTTAAACCTCACATCCAATTATTTAAAAACATTGTGTAGGCTATTCTCTCCAGGTCATTAATATCAACACACCATATCATTTTTTGGAAATATAGTGTATTGATAAGAAAGTGATAGTAGTTTTAGGTTAATCTATATAGTGTTAAATTGATGCCCCAGGATTATATATTGAAGACTTTAAGTTTGTTCTACAAAAATGTTCCATACATTTTTGGTTCTAATACCAGCCTTGGAACTTCAGAAAACACCATATATGTCTGTGTCATTATATTAAAAAAACCTACTTTTCTCTTCTTCAAAGAATCAAATTATAGTATAAAAAAATTATGGTAAACATATGTAAAATAATAAATTAAAATATTTCTCATTTTAATAACAAAAGGTTAAAAAAATTAAGAAAAGAAATTATCAATAACAACTATTATAAAAAAAAAACTTACCTAAACACATTCTAGGTCCTTCACCGAAAGGTAAATAAGTATATGGGACTATGGAGTCTTTATTTTGTTCGGAAAATCTTTCCGGGTCAAATTTTTCAGGGTCAGGAAAATATTGGGGATCATGTTGTAGCGACCAAGTAGGTATTATCATCTGATCACCCTTTTCGACTTGAAACCCATCGGGGAATGTTAATGGTGTTGTGCATATCCTGCTAGTGAATGGGAGTACTGGATATTTTCTCAATGTTTCTAAAAAAAAATATATATGTACATATCAAAATATTAGTAAACAGTAAGAAATATTTTATTTAAATCATAAAGTATTTTGAAGTACACCATTTTCTATCTAGGATAGACTTCATTTATTTATGTTCATTATGACTTCATTATGTATATTATTACTTCATAAATAATAACAAAAAATTAACAATGTAAATTTATAATAAGTTTGTTAATTATATATAAATTATAAGGGAGTGGGTAGCTCAGTGGTAAGGCATTGTGCTACTAAATCCAAGGACCCGGGTTTGAATCTGGCTATGGCAGATAGATATTTTCTGTTACACTGTAGTCGTGAGTCAGTTCTGTGGGTTTAGGAGCCCTCCAGGGTCCACCCAGCCTCATGAAGTGGGTACCCTTAATTCGGTAAAAATTTGGCGGTCGAGTATGATTCTGTAATTTTTCTTTTTAATATAAATTATTAGGTTCGATAACGATATCACCAATTGCTCTCTCTATACATCCTTCCAGTGATTTGTACTCACATACAAAAACAAATTCACAAGATCAGTCTTGAAACAATCCTCCCCCTTCTGCTTTGGTCTATCTCATGGATCAATTCAGTACTAACTAATGCTAGGGATCTGTTTGTTACTAAGCCTTACAACCAAATTTAAGCGCTAATAGACATCTGTACGTCTCATGATTCCTGAGATATATTGATTTCTTAAAATAAATTCACCAACTACTGATTTTTCAGTAAATTTTTTATGAAATGTCACTTTTTAAACAGCTATATCTCGGATACTATGAACGTAAACTCACAAATAAACTACTCAATGAACATCTATATGGAACACGGCCGAGAGGCCGTCCAAAGCTTCGATGGTTGTTAAAGAAGATTCGAGGACCCTACACTGCACTTAACCGATTAAACTGGTGGAAGCTGCTTGAGCAGGCCAGGACCCAGTAAGTTGTATTTGAATTGAACGTAAACAGCACTAAAAGGGCTTATATTTTAGCAAATTTACTTTACTTTAAATGATTTTCTCTTAGGTTTTGTAGTCTTGTTGGTAATTTTAAAGATATACAGCTCCGAATGAAAAATTCACTTTTTTTTTTTAACGTTTTGAAACAGCAGCCATTTTTTATTCCCCCCTACCTATACTTGGCAGACTCATCAATTTTGACTAGTAATTATACAAAGTTTTCATTAAAGTAATAAAAAATTCGGGTGAAATAATGTCTTTTTCCACCCCTTGGGCTCTGGTACTATAGCAATAGTGAAGCATAGCGAGTCTGCTAGTATAATATATGAGCTGGATTAATCAGCTCATCTTTAATGTTTTAAATTTAAGGAAGAACTAATTGAATTATACTAATTAAAGAACTAATTAAATTTATATATAGGAAGATGGTCAGGGTTGCGGTCACAAGTGAAACGAAAATAGTTAACAACTATTTTATTTTATATAGTTGTTAACTATTTTCGTTTCACTTGTGACCGCAACCCTGACCATCTTCCTATATATCAATTTTTACAGTCAACTATTTACATATATATAAACTAATTAAATTATTCAAATTTAGTTTACCTGATATAGCCATATTAAGAAACTCCATTTCCTTGATAGCTTCATAAGTTAATTCGCCATGTTTTTTCAAACAGTTGTCAATTTCACTTTGAAGAGTCTTTTGTAAGTCAGGGTTTAGTGCCAATTCGTACAAACAATAGGTCTGCATTGAGCTGGCATTTTCGAGACCAGCGACAAACAAGAAGAAACACTGAGCAGCCATAACTTCTAGTGTTATATCTTAAACAAAAATAAGACAATATTTATCATTGTACAATTTAATTTCTTGTTTGAGACAGGTTTGTTTATCAATTATAATAAACAATATTCATATGGTCTCTACATCTTTATTTTTCTATAACTTCTATGTTTCTGGCCATTCCAAATATTCTCAAGGACATTATTTATATCACATAACACAAGTACGTTGTCATTGAAGCAGGCTATTCTGCCTCAGTCAAAATATATTATTATCCTATTATTATTATCTTATTATTATTATACCTATTATTATCCACTATTTCACTTATTCTAATTCTATCTAGTTTACACTGTATATTACTATATATCACATTATCAGCAATGTGAGGTAGGTTAAAGAATATATTGTTGATAAAGTGATAGACTGTAATAGACAGTGTAAACGTAATAGAATAATAATAAGAAAATAGTAGATAATAATAGATAATAGACTAAGATATATTTTGACCCAGGCAGAATAGCCTGCAACATTTTAATGAAATTGTTAGATGCGATATTATAAATCAGATCCAAGAGAGAGGCCGGAATGGCTGAAACATAGAAGTTATAAAAAAATAAACATGTTTAGACTATATGGATATTTTTTATTGTAATTGATAATTTATTTTTATTGGAAGGTTATTAAAAGAGCATGTAGAATTAAAGGAAGATGATCTGTTTTGATAGTAAAAAAAAAGATACTAAAATAGTAAGAAAAACTATTTGATTTATTTTGTATATATTTTCTGATATCTTGTTCAAGTCTAGTATTATTATTCAATTATGTAAAAATATACAAATAATTGAAGATGTCGGAGAAGATGGTTGGGGGGGGGTTTGAGTTCAGTAGAAATTAACACAAATAACTAATTGTATTTGTGCCAACATTTCAGCCTAAATTTTAGACTTTCATCAGGTTTAAGAAACAAAATGAAATAAAAACTCTAAATAAATACGAAAAAGTATGACAAGAAACTTAAAAAAAGTTGAAAATAATCCTTTAAGAAGGTAATTTTTAAAATAGGCTTAGTAAGAATTTAACCAAAAGATAAATATTATTAATGAATAAGAAAAATAAAATTATTAAACAAATAAAA
>NW_027106510.1:120096-127842 GCF_000696795.3 Halyomorpha halys
TTTTTCTTCTTCATTAATAATATTTTTAATACTTATCTTTTGGATAGATTCTTACTAAGCCTGTATTAAAAATTACCTTCTTAAAGGATTATTTTTAACCATTTTAATTTTCTTATTATATTGTTTCTTTTTTTTTGTTTTTATTTAATGTTGTTATTTAATTAGTTTTTTAACCATGACGAAAGACTTAAAATTTATGCTTATAAATATTGTCATCTTCTCACATTATAAACATCTCATTGTGAATATTATTATTTGAAACCTACGTTTTCACTCAATTCGTAGATTTTCATCAGGGATTTAGTTTATCAAGTGAATAGACCAGTTTCCAATCCACCAGTTAACTTTTGTCAAAATCTATATAAACATAGGTTCCAATTTAATTTTTTTTTTTTTTACTGATACCCAGACCATCTTCCTATAATTTATTTTTATTTTCAATATAATTTACAATAAAACATACATTTATAATAAAACAATACAATATAATTTAAAATAAAAAGTAATTAATTTTAAACCAGCCAATTTATTTTAAAAAAAGAAGAAATTAAATTTGCTTTACCTTGAGATTGCCAATTAATATTTCCATTTTCAAACTTTTTCTCTTCACCCGTCATACCCCTTTTTTTCATCTGAATCAATGAATCCAGGAAGTCATTTACTTTTACATCATTTTTTTCTCTGTACTCTACGATATCAGTGACTAGTTTCAAAAAGAATTTCTCAACATCTGTAGGAAATACCCTAAAAACAAAAATGCATTATGAATGTAAAATTAAAAGCGCTTAAGGTACATAAATTATACAATGTAATCTCGATAATCCAAACTAATTGCTGCAGTAGGGTGTTCGGATTACTGAAAAAGTTCGGATTACAGAAAGTATTAGGAAAAATGGTGTTATAAAATGAATAATATGACAAAACTATAAGATTGTTCATTTATCAGTTTACATTTTTTTTTTTTTAAACCAATGGAGGAAGAGCCAATCACTGGCTGTCTTCTGTCTCTATATTACAGTTGTTGGGTATCACACATGTTTCTTGTCAGAGTAAGAATTTCTCGAGAACGACTTAATGGATTTTCTTTGTCGATGAAACAAATCAATGAAAATAGTATTTGATACTATTTAAATTCAGTTTATACAAGTGATTAAATAAACAGTTTTGGAATTAATTACAGAAATGGGTGAAATTTCTGTTTAACTCGATGTAAACCTGGGTACCGAAGGCCTGGTCAACTCTCTTTTTAACTTTACTTTGTCTTTAAAGGAGTGTACAGTATGTCATTCTCCTGTCTTCAATAAAGAAATTTGAATAACTGAACAACTATAATATAAATATATACAAAAGGTGGTGAAGATACAAGAGCGCGGTTTAAAAAAAGTCAGTCATTTCATTCCAATTTTTTATTACTTTAATAAAAACTACGTCTAATTACTAGTCAACATTGATCAGTCTGGCAAGTATAGGTAGGTGGAATAAAAAATGGCGGCTGTTTCAAATGTTAAAAAAATATTAATATTATTTTCCATTCGTAGCTCCATATCTTTGAAACTACCTACAACACTAGAAAACCTAGTAGAACATTATTTAAAGTAGAGTAAATTTTCTAAAATATAAGCTCTAATAGAGCTATTTATGTTCAATAGTTCTTGAGATATAGCATTTTAAAAAGTAACATTTCAAACAAAAATGTACTGAAAAAACAGTAATTATTGTGGGAAATCTATATATCAGGAACCATTGGAGGTACTTTGTCTATTAGCACTAGAATTAAAGCTAGTCTAATGTAATATAAAGTAGTTTATGGCATTTATTTTCATAGTAGTAGTTTTCATGATATTTGCTAAAATAAATTGATTTGCAGTTTCATATGCAAATATTGTAAAAATTACTACATCTACAAAGATAATTGTTATTATTTACTTTATATAACATTAATAGTGTGCTAATAGACATCTGTATATCGAATGGTTAGTGAGATAAAAATTTCCCACAATAAATTCACAAACTACTGTTTTTTCAGTACATTTTTTATGAAATGTTGCTTTTTAAAATGCTATATCTCGGGAACTATTGAACGTAAATAGCTCTATTAGGGCTCATATTTAAGCAAATTTACTCTACTTTAAATGATACATATCACACGGAGACACATTAAATTCTTCGACAGTCTCCCTGCTTCCTTCAATCCAGTATTCCAGTCTATCACCCCATCCCCCCTTCCTGCGAGGTGGCAGGGCAGGAAATGTTCCAAAAACCCTATTAACATCACCTCATAGCTCCATCTTCTGATGCACCCCAACCCCCTCCCTCACACTTCTTTTCGATTTCTGACTGTTTCTCTTATTATTTCACCATTATCTATCGTCTATATTATTTTTATTTTTATCTTATATGCGATACAACAGGAGGAGGCTCCTCACCTCCAGACTCAAAGGTAGTAAGGTAGTAAAAGGTAAGACACAACACGAATTACTTTTCTTTTTTTCACAGTAATGCACTTACTAATTCACTTTTTATTTCTGTTTTAAAGGGTTCGGCAAAAAAAAAAAAAAAAAAAAAAATTAAATGATGCTCTATTAGGTAGTTTTACAGATATAGAGAGCTGTGAATGAAAAATTAATGTTTTTTTAAAAGTTTTGAAACAGCCACCATTTTTTATTCCCCCTACCTATACTTGGCAGACTCATTAATTTTCCCTAGTAATTATACATAGTTTTCATTAAAGTAATCAAAAATTGGGGTGAGATAACTGCCTTTTTTTTTCTACCGGGTTCACGTACTATAAACAGAACGGCGGGCATTTCATTATCAAGTTGGCGATAGCATTGCGTCATTCCACCACGCTGCTTCCTCTCGTATCGGCGGGACCTCCTTTCAACTTTTCCCTAAAGATCCTACAGGATGAGATAGTGTGAATATTCCAGTAAAAAGTTTATAATCGTTTCGATTAATTTTTTTATTTTTGAGGGTATAAAAAATCCTTAATTACTAAAATGGATGAGTCAGTCCAAATTATTATTAATTTCAAATATAAGAAAATGGTCAGGGTTGCGGTCAAAAAAAGAACAAATAGTTTAAAACTATTTTAATGTCCGACGTTTCGCCCCACTTTGCAGGACTTCATCAGGACTAAAAAGATACAAAAAAAAGAAAACTGAGAATATTACAACAATAAGGTACAATAAGGTAATTTAAGCTAGGATAAATATTATGTAAAAATAGAGTGATAAGAAATTACATATAAATAAAAGGAAGGAAGACATAAAATAGTATCAATATAAAATAAACTTGAATAAACAATGATAAGAATAAAAAATAAGTAACAATGGTAAGAGTAAATTTTTTTAAAAAATACGTAAAATATACAGTTAAAAAAGTATAGGAGATATACAAAAAACAATACGGAAAAAAAAAGAAGAAGAAAAAAGTAGAGATTAAATAAACGTCTTGAAAGAATAAATATAAATAAAAATAATAATAATGATAATAAATGATGTCTTCCTTCCTTTTATTGATATGTAATTTCTTATCACTTTATTTTTACATAATATTTATCCTAGCTTATATTACCTTATTGTTGTAATATTCTCAGTTTTATTTTTTCTTTTGTATCTTTTTAGCCCTGATGAAGCCCTACAAAGTGGGGCGAAACGTCGTACAATAAAATAGTTTTAAACTATTTGTTCTTTTTTTGACCGCAACCCTGACCATCTTATATTTAAATCTTTACGGTCAACTATATATACATATATATTATTAATTTCAATTTAATCTTGTCTTTAAACCATTTATTTATATATCTCTGTATAAGATATCGAAATATATCACTTGGGATTCCCAAGGTGAATGGTCGGGCATAACTCCAGCGTGATTCATCTCGGAAGTTCTTGGTACGTTGCCTTTATACTCGTAGTAAAAATCTCGGTCAAGTTCGTTGGGTTCTTCTCGGAAGGCGATAAGGAAAATACCTCTCTGTTCCGGAGGTCGACTTTCACACTTTCTATAAACTAACTCGGATCGATTATTTTCATTTGTAGTCTGTCGTAGAGGTAATCGAATTTGGTATTTTTTCAACACGTTAACGAGCTGTTTGTTGACAAAAAACAACTTTTATTATGAACTGTTGAAAAAAAAAATCTCATTATCTATTTTTTATTAATGAGCATTGGTTATTTATATAAAATAAACAAAATTAAAGGTATTTTAGAAGAAGTTTCTTTTTTCAGGGTTAACCCTGAAAGAAAGAGGAAGTATTCTGACAGGATTAACCCTGGCTTACCACACTATATTTTTCTAAATCATGATGTATATTGGTTAACTGTTTTTTATTACTTATACACTTGGCTGTCAAGTATTGGGAGGCGGCATAATTTACAAAACTTACTATTCAAAATGAAGTAAGAATTGCAGTGGTTTGTAAGAAACAGCCAATTGCATTGGGAACTACAAAGGATTATATCAAAAAAAGATTTATGAATTAATATTACCAATAGTTAAAGGAGCAGTGACCTACAACTTGGTAAACCCAACCACAACCTGAAGACTGAAGCCCAGGCTGGTGTAGGATATCTTGCTACAATTTCTATATTTATCATTTCTGTTATTGTCACTTTAAAATTTTATTTTATCTTAATTTCTTTTTATTTATCTTTACCTTTTTCTTAATTTTTTTTTTCTTTTGAAGTCAATTATTTATGTATTAAATCCATAAATGTTATTTACTGGAAGATTATTGATTGACCGTGTGTATAGATGAATGGAATATGGTCCGGATGCGGTAAAAAAAAACTCAAATAGTAGATAATTATACTATTTTATTGAGCCAACGTTTCGCCCTACGTTGCAGGGCTTCGTCAGGGCTAAAAAAGATACAAACACTATAGTTACAAAAAGGAAAAAAAGAAAAAACATAAGTGTAAAATAACAGGAGAATAAAATGTAAAAACGTAAGATACAATAAGAAAAATTAAAGTACAAATAGAAAGATGAAAAAAGAAAAAAAAATACAAATCAAATGATGAGACAGAATGTATACCTGTTTTGACGGCAGTTTCTGTTTCATCTTTCTATTTGTACTTTCTTTAATATTTCTTCTCTTATCTATCTGTTATTACTATTACCCTTTTCATTTACTATTTATAACCTTTAATTTTTCTTATTATATCTTACGTTTTTACATTTTATACCCCTGTTATTTTACACTTATGTTTTTTCTTTTTTTCCTTTTTGTAACTATAGTGTTTGTATCTTTTTTAGCCCTGACGAAGCTCTGCAACATGGGACGAAACGTTGGCTCAATAAAATAGTATAATTATCAACTATTTGAGTTTTTTTTTTACCGCACCCGGACCATATTCCATTCATCATAAATGTTATTGTTTTTGTTATTAACTTTACTTTTATCTTTTATTAAGAATTATTATTTTAATATATTTATTTTATCTGATTTTTTTTATTTATAACATTGTATATAGTTAGGGGTGTCTTTTCTATGAGACTATACTCTTCCCCCCTAATAATCAATTGCTAAAATAAAAAATGTACCTCTTACATTAACCATGTAAGGCCTACAAGTAAGATCTAGTATTAAATAAATAAATTTAAAAAAAAATACTTTTGCACTTACTTCAATGGAATGTTCTTTGCAATTTCGGGAAAGGCCAATTTTATGGCTACTTTGAGGAGAATCAACAAGTTGAGATCTGTAGCTTTTTGCCCGATTTTCGTAACTTCGCTTTCGCAGTTGGTATTGGCTTCGAGGCCAAAGAGAGTCTGGCAGATCACATCTGTCGTGAAGCGTTTGAGTGTGGGTTTCATGTTGATTGTCTCTCCTTCCTTCTGGAGAAGAACCGATTGGAAGTTCTGCAAAATAAACAATGCCTTCAAAATATAATATATAATACATGCCTATATTATAAATATCGATTATATCGATTTCTTTCGAACATATCATTATGTTGATTTAAATTTTTTTCACTATTTATATGTCTTTAATTATTGCTTACATATTTTATTATTGTTAAAATAAAATAACTTATATCCAATTTAAGTCTAAAAGCTCGTTGCCGATCCGTAAAGAGTCGGTTTTTTGGACACAGATCAAAGGGGTTCGGGAGAGCACTCGTGTAGTATCTCCACCATTGTTCTAGGTCTAGTTGCAACTGAGAGCTGTTAGGAGGTTAAAGGTGTTTGTTGGTACTTTTTATAATAAGTTTTATATTTAATCTTATTTATTTAAATTTACTGGAACATTGTTGATTGACCGTGTGTATAGATGAATGGAATATGGTCCGGGTGCGGTAAAAAAAACAACTCAAATAGTAGAATTATACTATTTTATTCAGCCAACGTTTCGCCCCACGTTGGAGGGCTTCGTCAGTGCTGTTTTGACGGCAATCAAAAATAAAGTGGTGTTTGTATCTTGAGGGCCCCGTGTGTTTTGTGACATACTGGAAGATTGTTGATTTACCGTGTGTATAGATGAATGGAATATGGTCCGGGTGCGGTAAAAAAAAAACTCAAATAGTAGAATTATACTATTTTATTGAGCCAACGTTTCGCCCACGTTGCAGGGCTTCGTCAGGGCTGTTTTGACGGCAGCACTTTATTTTTGACTGCCGTCAAAACAGCCCTGACGAAGCCCTCCAACGTGGGGCGAAACGTTGGCTCAATAAAATAGTATAATTCTACTATTTGAGTTTTTTTTTTACCGCACCCGGACCATATTCCATTTATTTAAATTTAATTTTCTTTTTTTTGTAATAAAAATAATATAATCCCAATGCAATGGCTGAAACCATTTGTACGTCCGCAATGCTTGCCTCTCTGAATAACACTGACATGTGGATGGTCCGCTCTTTGTTTACCGAGCATTTGTACAAGCCTCCGATTCGTGGCGAGCGGCCAACATGTGGATCCACCTTTAGTGACTCAGCAACGAACCACATCTAAAGCGGTATTGCACCCAAAGAAGGTAATGCTTTCTGTATGGTGGGATTTCAAGGAATGAATTTTTATGAGCTGTTGCCACAAGGTGTATATATCGATTCCACTCTATACTGCTCACAATTAACAAAATTGGATGAATAGATAGAAGAGAACGCCCAGAAATCGAAAGGGTGTCGTCTTCCATCATGACAACGCTAGAACCCACACTTCCTTAGTCACCCGCAATAAATACAAGTGTGCCCAACTATAGCAAATTCACGCAAGCGCAAGTGTTTGGGTTGCTCTTATAATGAGTGTTTTATAACTGGTTGAATGATTCGTTCAAAAGATTAATTGAAATGAATATTACAGTACCTCGGTGCACTTTATGAAAAGTGGAAACATGGACCTCAACTTGGAGGTCGAAAAGGTAGACTGCAGCTTCCCTTTCGTAGTCTTCCACTTGTCATCTTCCAGGTTGAACAGGTGTTGAAATATGAAGTCGCTTTTGTGTCTGGAAAACAAAAAAAAAAATGTTAATTTCTTTAAAACAATTTTGATCCTTATTCTCTCAACTTTATTCTTTTTAAACTTCCACTTTATTCTTTTCAACTTAAAGAGGTAATGTTTGGAGTTTGCAAATGAAAGTAGTAGTAAGAAGAGTGGTTAATAAAAGTTTTAAATTTGGAAAGGAATTTTATAAAAGAATTTGTAAATGGGACAAAGGCAATTAGCCGGCATTTAAAGAATTTTAAAGGAAAAAATGAAAACAAAATAAGGAATCCTTGAAAATGACCTAAGGGGTCGAAACGT
>NW_027106510.1:130837-132618 GCF_000696795.3 Halyomorpha halys
TTTTTTATTTTATTTTATTTTAGTATGCATGAGATCATTCATCACTATTACCTATTGCCCGCAACTGCAATAATGCACTGAAAAATCAATTGTTAGTGAATTCATTTTGAGAAATCTATATCTCAAGAACTATGTGACGTACAGATGTCGATTAGCACTCAAATTAAAGCTAGTTAAATGTACTCTAAAGTAGTTCATAACGTTTATCTTCCTAGGAATAGTAGTTTTCATGATATTCGAGTATGAATATAAATATTGCACATGAAATTTTGTCTGAACAAAATGTTAATTTCTAGTTGTTCGGATAAAATGTTGGATTTTTGAAAAAAAATATATCTCTAGACCTATAAGACGCACATATGTCTGCCAACACTCAAAATAAAGGAAATTTAACTTACTATAAAGTAGTTTATGACACTTATCTTCGTAGGGGTAGTAGTTTTTATGATATTCACATATGAATATAAATTTGGCAAATGAAAATTTGTACGAACAACTATAAATCAATTTATTTTAGCAATCATGAAAACTACTTTTCCTACGAATGTAAAGGTTATAAACTACTTTATAGCTCATTAAACTAGCTTTAATTTGAGTGCTAATAGACATCTGTACGTCACATAGTCCCTGAGATATAGATCTCTCAAAACAAATTCACTAACTACTAATCTTTCAGTACGTCCCATACAACATTTTTATGAAATGTTGCTTTTTAAAGAGCTATATCTTCAGAACTTTTTAGCGTAAATAATTCTGTTTTTTTAGAAAGCAAATTTGCTCTTATTTAAATGACGCTATTTTAGCTTTTCTTGTATTGTTCCTACTTTTTATGATATAGAGCTCCGAATGAAACATTAATTTTTGTATATATGTATGTATAGTTGACCGTAAAAATTGATATATAGGGAGATGGTCAGGGTTGCGGTCAATAGTGAAACAAAAGTAGTTTACAACTATTTATAAAGTGGGGCGAAACGTTGGAAAATAAATAGTTGTAAACTATTTTTGTTTCACTATTGACCGCAACCCTGACCATCTCCCTATATATTAATTTTTGTAGTTTTGGTAGTTTAAAAGTTATAAATAAATTTTTTAATGTTTTGAAACAGCTTCTATTTTTTATTTCCCTACCTATACTCGGCAGACTCATCAATTTTGACTAATAATCATACATAGTTTTCATTAAAGTAATCAAAAATTGGGGTGAGTTTCTGTGATATACATTTCTCAAAATAAATAAACTACCTACTAATTTTTCAGTAGATTTTTAAGAAATGTTCCTTTTTAAAAAGCTATATCTCGAGAACTATTGGACGTAAATACCTCTTTTAGGACTAATATTTCAGCAAATTTACTCTATTGTAAGTGATCCTCACTTAGATTTTCTATTGTTGTTGGTAGTTGTATAGATACAGACCTCCGAATGAAAAATTAATTATTTTTAACGTTTTGAAACAGCCGCCATTTTTTATTCCCCCTATCTATACTTGGCAGACTCATCAATTTTGACCAGTAGTTATACATAGTTTTCAATTACGTAATCAAAAATTGGGGTGAAATAACTGCCTTTTTTCTCCTGTTGGGCTCTTGTACTACTTGTATAAGTCTTGGATTTGCGACAAGTGGCAAACGTGTAGATCATGAGGATATAATATAAATATCGAGATTAGCAGGAATTATCGATTTTTTTGTCCAATTTTAGTCGAATACTAATAAAGCAGACATTTTTCCTGACTACCTAATATTTTCAGTCAAAACTTAAGAAATAGATATCATAAATA
>NW_027106510.1:133148-142627 GCF_000696795.3 Halyomorpha halys
AATAGATTTAAATACATACATTTTAAGAAACTGCCTGTTCCTGAAGTGAGAAAATTCCTTGGTTAAAATTATACTGATGATTTCTGGGTTCTTGATGACCAAGAAAGGACTCCTTACCATGTACAGTCCGAAGTAGGGTGTAGAGAACTTTTTGTACATCTGAAATATTTATTACTCATTATTAACAATATAGACTTTATGTATCATTTAACTAATAATAAAAAATAAATATATTTAAATTGTAGGAAGCTAATGCTGTTGACGGTCAATAAAGATATCAAAATAGTAAAAGAAAACTATAATAACATAGCAATGTCATTATAGATTATATGTGGCAGATAATTATTTTTTGTAGCCGTGAGTCAGTCCTGTGGGTTCTGCCTTCCCAACCTATAAAGCGGGTACTCTTAAATAAGAAAAAATCATGCGGTCAAGCGAGATTCTGACCAAATCACCTCCTTGCACAACCGTTGGTCTAGAAACAGTACTTCCGAACAGAGTACTGAACCCCTGACCCTTAATGGATTGTAGCGGTATCGATTTAATTTTTTTTTCTAATAAGAGCGTACCTCCATCCATTTCCTACTCACATTATATTTCCTCCATTGTACAACGGAGAAGAATAACTACATGCGATGATGTAATTAAATTTAAATTAATTCTCCCCTGTCGAACATATCCGCTACCTTGGACGTCTGGACAAACGACTAACCTAGAATCGTCACATAAGTCTAAAAAGACAGGAAACTGCTCGCCGATTTCTACTATTACAGCACTTACTAGACAAACGGTCTAAACTTCCAATCCATTACAAAAGACTGATCTACAAGACTGTAATAAGGCCAATCTGGACATCCGGAGTTGAGCTTTGGGGCTCCACTAAACCTTCGAATTTCTCTCGTATCCAATCCTTGCAATCCAGAATCCTTCGGAAAATCCTCAATGCTCCTTACTTTGCCACAAATAAAATTGTACATAAAGACCTTAATGTTCTCTATGTAACCGATCTAGCCCGAACCAGATATAACTCATTCCATTATAAACTCACTGACCACTCAAATCCCTTGGTTTCTAACCTTGCATTCTCTTCCATTCCTGATAATCCTCCGAGGCGCCTGAAGATGGCCATGGGACCTGCTGATGTAAAACTTCGTTAGAGAGCTACCAATGCAGTACCACTCCATTTCGATCTTACATCAAATTAATGTGTTTGTATATAAATACAGATGTAAATAACAATAAATAAATTAATTAATTTCATTCATGAAGAAAGGATTAAGTTTAAGAAAATAAACAGTATGAACGAAGGAGGAAACTGTGTGGTAATCAATGGCCATCTATTTTTCTCGGAACTCTTACATCACCTTGCACCATTTTCCTCGTCTCGTTTAAATTGAATTCAATTTATCCTGGATATTAGCAATCTAGTGGAGACAGGAATATTATCAAAGGATACGATAATAAGGGTATTCATGATCTATGTTAAAGCGTGTTAAATGGAAAAACTCGTGTTAAATTGAAAAAAATTGCCTTCTTTTGCCGTGGTAAAACGAAATAACATTTAACATGGCTGAGAGTCTGTTACTTGGTCAGTTAAATCGAGAATGACGTCACACAATAGACCAGTTGAGATCGCCGCCATATTAGTTGTTGTTAACTTTAAAGTTGTCAATTAGCTCATCTTCATTCTCTTCTTCACAAGTTTGAAGATCAATAAGACACTCATAAGCTAAACTTTCACACAAATTCCACTTTTCACTCACTCTAGGCATGTTTTAATTAATTACTTAAACCAAAACTGAAGTAAACAATAACATAAGGGTCTGGAAGGAAGGTTATAAACATAAAGGCTTATATAACAAGTTGCTGAGAAAATCCGCTAGGGACTCTTATGTATTTAACGTTTAACATGACTTCAAATAGGACTGCTCACAATCCTATAGTTATAACATTTAACATGGTAAAACATATAGCATTTAACACAACATCATGGATACCCCTAATGAAGCTTGACTATAGAATATGCATGACAGGAAAAGATGTCCTTTTATCTAAGCTGGTCGATGGAAAACGTATTTCCCTAACCCTCTATTAGATTGAAAAAAATTAAAATCTGTTTTGCTACATCCCATGAAAGGGTCAGGGGTACAGTACTATCTAAGGAAGTATAGTTACTAGACCAACGGTTGTGCAAAGAGGTGACTCGGTCATAATCACGCTTGACCACCAGATTTTTACCCAATTTGTGATGCTGGATGGACCCCAGGAGGGCTCCAGAACCCACAGGATCGATTCATGGCTACAGTGTAACAGAAATTAATTTTCTGCCCAGCCGGATTCCAACTCGCATCCTTGGAGTTGGACTACTTCATTATTAATATAAATTAATTGATTGGAGAAGATGACCTGAGATTCAGGTCGAATCTCGGCATAAATACATATTTTTTTGTTTATTTATGTTCTTTGCTTAGAACAACGACGTAATCGACAGATCACTATTGATATAATCCTCCCACCAACACTTCGGTCTACCTCTAGGACGTTTACTCGTAGGTTCAGTGTTTATTATCATTTCAGGGATCCGTTCGGTACTAACCTTACAAGGCCATCTTATTCGCCGCAATCACCTGAATTATATTTTCCGGGTACAGTTTCCTCGATTTGATGGCCGTCCCTAGCTCAGATGGTTGAGAAGCAGGACTATTCCACCTCGGAACATAAGCGGTGCCGGTTCGAATCTGGCCTGGGGTGGTGACTTTATGTCTCCTAATAAAAGCCTGATCTCCCACCATGATTAGAACAGGTTGGTTACCTGTAGATAACCCCTCCCCCCCCCCCGTATGTCAGAAATTACTAGGAAGTATCATAAAAAAATAGTTTCCTCAATTCAGCGTGGTTAAGTTTTCTAAATTCCATGATTAACTCCTTCTTTTTTTTGACCGAATATTTTATAACTAATACAAGTGCAACACGTATAAAACGGGCAAGAAGCAGTGTGAGAATTCACAAAGAGCATTACCTGCCATGTTAATTTTTAGAATAACTTTATTGTATTTTGTTTATTGTTGTTTTTATACTCTTTGTAGTTTTATGGATTTTTATTTTTTTTTCGGGCAAGACTCCTATTGGAGTCCTATACTACCTAACCATGGTTGAGGGTCAAAGTTCTTCACTATGTTGGACCGCCACTCAATGAAAAAAGTCGACGCCCCAGGCCGGATTCGAACCGGCACCGCCAATAGACATCAAAGTGGTAAGACTGTGTCTTAACCACTGAGCTATGGGCGGCCCAGATTTTTTCTTATGTTTTCCTGATTGCTGTTATTTATTTTAGCTGTAAAATTCTGTCGCTTTTAATTATTATAAAAATTATTAACGTTTATTTTTTTCTATCTTATTTTTAATGATATTTTTCCTCTGAGTTTTGTTTTTAGTTACTTTATCTTTCTCATTCAATTTTATACATTCATTACTTTTTAGTTATATTAGAAGAAGATAGTTGACCGAATGAAGTAGATTGTAGGAAGATAGTCCGGGTGGGTGGTCAATAAAGCTATCAAAAAAGTAAAAAAAAAATATTTATTATCAACCTACGTTTCGCCCCACTTTGCAGGGCTTCGTCAGAGCTGATAAGAGTGCCGTTATAATGCCAACTGTTATTGATACTAACTGAATCAGTTGGCATCAGAACGGCATTCTTATCAGCTCTGAGGAAGCCATTCAAAGTGGAGCGAAACGTTGGTTAACAATCAACAGTTTTCTTTTACTATTTATTATACCTTTATTAACCACCCACCCGGACTATCTTCCTACAATATTACTTTTTACTTTTTTTAAAGTAAGCATATATATTGTTCTTTGCTAATTTATTATCATTTAATATCACTATTATTATTTTTATTTACTTTTATTATTATTTTTATTTACTCATCTTTCAAGACGTTACTTTTGGAAGAATCAGAATATTAAACTATATTATATTAAATATATGTATATATAGTTGGCAGTAAAAATGTAAATATAAGAAGATGGTCAGGGTTGTGGTCAAAAAAAGAACAAATAGTTCATAACTATTTTAATGTCCGACGTTTCGTCCCACTTAGTAGGGCTTCATCAGGGCTAAAAAGATACAAAAAAAAATGAGAATATTACAACAATAAGGTAATTTAAGCTAGGATAAATATTATGTAAAAATAAAGTGATAAGAAATTAGATATAAATAAAAGGAAGGAAGATATAAAATAGTGTCAATATAAAATAAACTTGAATAAACAATGATAATAAAAAATATGTAACAATGGTAAGAGTAAACCTTTTTACAAAACATACGTGAAATATACAGTTAAAAAAGTACAGGAAACGTACATAAAACAAAAAACAATATAAGAAAGAAAAAAATATATATATAAAAAAAGAAAAAAATACGAAAGTAGAGATTAAATAAACTATTATTCTTTCAAGACGTTTATTTAATTTCTACTTTCTTCTTTTTTTTTCTTTCCTGTATTCTTTTTTGTTTAATGAACATCTCCTGTACTTTTTTAACTGTATATTTTACGTATTTTTAAAAATTTTTTTACTCTTGCCATTGGAACTTATTTTTTATTCTTATCATTGTTTATTCAAGTTTATTTTATACTGATACTATTTTATGTCTTCCTTCCTTTCATTTATATTTAATTTCTTACCACTTTATTTTTACATAATATTTATCCTAGCTTAAATTACTTTATTGTATCTTATTGTTGTAATATTCTCAGTTTTTTTTTCTGTATCTTTTTAGCCCTGATAGCTCTGATGAAGCCTTGCAAAGTGGGGCGAAACGTCGGACATTAAAATAGTTTTAAACTATTTGTTCTTTTTTTGACAGCAACGCTGACCATCTTTTATATTTATAATTTTTTTTCTTTAGAAGGCAAATGATATCAAGCTCAACAGATCTGCTTGTCAAACACTTAACCCTCTTTCGATTATTTTCTGACTCACACTACTTCAGTCCTCCTGAGGTGTATACACAATGGAATGTTCTTAATAATAACTCCTATATTTATCAAGAGATTGAATTTTTTTCGTTTTACTGCTACGTTTATTTTTGAAACATAGATCCAAATGGGATATAGCCAATAGGTTTATATATTCAGTTTCTGCTCAAATCATGATTTATTTTAACAAGCGGAGCCTTTGTTTTAACACGACGCTCCACTCCGGCCTTTTCTAAAATTAAAAAAAGTATGTAATAAACCAGTAGTTTATCTCTAAGTATAGAGAGAACCCCCGGCAAAGTTGACAATAGGCATCTGTAGAAAAGCTGATATATCATGGATTGACTGATATATTTTTTTAATTAAATATTTTAATGCCTTTTTAATCATGCTAAGCAAAAGTGTGTTCACAAATTTAACATAATAATTCCATAACAAAAAAATTATTCATGACTATAATAAGGCCTATCGGGACTTACAGAGTTGAGCGTACAATAATCAATTGGCGTACAATACTAATGAAAAAAAACTTGTAATTTAGGAACTACAAACCAAAAACGCTTAATTTTGTTCATAACTTTTTTTCTACCTCAGAAATTGGCGTATTTCATTTTGTTTAAACAACGCCATGGTGAAAGGCAACATTTTGAAAAAAAAAAAACAGCATGTAAATCGGTCCTGTAATTCAAAAGCTTATTGTGGAAAAAGATTCGACCATTCACTTTTATATATATAAACTAGCTGGCCCGGCAATGCTTAGCTATTGTTATATTTGAGGATGTTTATAGATTTAATGAACACAACTGATTGTTTGACATAAAATATTGTACATTTTATTACTATGATTTAGTAACATAAATAGTTTTTATTAACAACCCTCATTGTGTATTAATATTAGTACTATATTGAACCAATTCAGACCAACTGACAATTTTTATAACCACCCACTGAATGTTTTTATAATTTGTTGTTAATATAATATAAATATAAGAAGGGTTGCGGTTAAAAAAAGAACAAATAGTCTATAACTATTTAAATGTCCGACGTTTCGCCCATTTTGCAGGGCTTCATCAGGGCTAAAAAGTTACAAAAAAACTGGTAATATTACAACAATAAGATACTGAGATTACCTGAAGATAAGGTAATTTAAGCTAGGATAAATATTATGTAAAAATAAAGTGATAAGAAATTACATATAAATAAAAGGAAGGTAGACATAAAATAGTATCAATATAAAATAAACTTGAATTAACAATGATAAGAATAAAAAATAAGTAACAATGGTAAGAGTAAAGTTTTTTTTAAAAATACGTAACCTATACAGTTAAAAAAGAACAGGAGACGTACATAAAACAAAAAACAATACAGGAAAGAAAAAATAAATAAAAAAAAAAGAAGAAAGTAGAGATTAAATAAACGTGTTGAAAGAATAATAGTTTATTTAATCTCTACTTTCTTATTTTTTTCTTTTTTATTATATATATTTTTTCTTTCTTATATTGTTTTTTGTTTTATGTACGTCTCCTGTACTTTTCTAACTGTATATTTCACGTATATTTTGAAAAATGTTTACTCTTACCATTGTTACTTATTTTTTATTATTGTTTATTCAAGTTTATTTTATATTGATACTATTTTATATCTTCCTTCCTTTTATTTATATCTAATTTCTTATCACTTCATTTTTACATAATATTTATCCTAGCTTAAATTACCTTATTGTTGTAATATTTTCAGTTTTTTTTGTATCTTTTTAGCCCTGATGAAACCCTACAAAGTGGGGCGAAATGTCGGACATTAAAATAGTTATAAACTATTTGTTCTTTTTTTGACCACAACCCTGATCATCTTCTTATATTTACATTTTTACGGTCAACTATATATACATATATTTAATATAATATAGTTTAATATTCTGATTCTTCTGAAAGAGATAGTACGTAATTCAAAAGTTTATTGTGGACAAAGGTTATACCATTCCCATATATAGATGAAGTGATAAGACGGTAACTATGGTAACGCATTTGATAACAACTAACTTCGCTGCATTATCGTTAATACACTGGACCGAATTAGGTGATTTTTTCTTATTATTTTATGCAATTTTATTAATCTAAGGTATTTTCGCGTACATACCACCTAATATATAAACAGTTTTTAAGTAAAAACTCTCCCTGTGTTTCAAAAAAATGAGACAGACTGACCTATGAAAGTGTAGTATAAGATTTTTTATGAGTGAAAAAAAGTTGATATTTATTTTACCTCAATCATTACCTGAAGAAACCCAAAATTTTAGGAAAAATTGGAAAATAAAATTGATTAAAAATCTAAGAAATGAAATTAACTTCAAAAAGGCTCAAATTATCTACACTAAATTTGGCAGGGGTTTAGAGCTTTATAAACTGCACCAAAAGGCACAAACCGGGTTTAATTGAATAAATTATAACCCGAATTATAAAATAAAACATATGATTTTTTCCCCTAATTGATACCCATATTTCGTCCCTATAAAAGTACTAAATGTAACTTTTGTTCTAGAGGATTAAGAGAGCAGAAATTCAGCTTTTCAACTGTTTTATTAACGTACGAATCGGAAAAAATGAGAACTAACCCAAAAAAACAAAACCTTCCGAATAAATCGAGGTGAAAAATGATATTTGTCTCTCAAAGTACCGAGACAACCCTAAAAACTATAACGAATATGATTTTTTTTCTAAAATAAAGTTTGCTGACCAACTTTACCTAGAGCCTTATGCTTAATTTTGTTCATAAGTTTTTTCTACTGGAAAATCCGGGGATTTCATCATCTTTTAACCTTGCCATGGCGAAAGGGGATATACATTTTTAAAAAAACTCACGTAAATCGGACAGGGAGAGGGAGAAAGAAATACTTTATTCATTCATGGTGGCCAAATACATCGGGTTGCTACATTACACAGCATACTGATCAATCCGTGACTGGACAAATATAAGTTACATATTTTTACATGATATAATATAATACATAGATAACATTTTTTTATAACAATAAAAAAGTTTATTGTGGACAAAGATTCAACCATATAGCGAGAGAGACTAGCTGACCCGGCAATACTTCGAAATGCAATATTTGAAGTGTATATAGATTTAAGGAACCCAATTGATAGTATGTTATAAATTTATATATTTAGTTAAATATACACATATACTTTATTATTATGATTTGGTGACATAAATTGAAATAAATAGCATATCTGTTTGTATCATAGGTATACGCTGTAAATTTGAGGATTATATTTAATGAATAAAATCTACAGTTTGTTAAAGTTTATTATATTTTTTAGTTAAAATTAAACATTTTGAAATACTTTATTATTATATTTTGGTAACATAAATTGAAACAATACATGGTATAAAGTTGCAATCATATTTTTTTTTTAAAATATCATTTAACCTATCTGGCTCGAACCCGATATCAATCCTTCCATAATAAACTCCCTAACCATCCAAACCCATTAGTTTCTAACCTTGCTACCTCTTCCATTTCTGGCAATCCTCCGAGGCGCCTGAAAAGAAGATGACCTCGCGACCTTATATTGTAAAATGTTTTTAGAGTTCTACTACTGGGTAGTTTCTCTACATGCTGTATCATATCATTATGATCTTACTTCAAATTTGCTTGATGTATTTTATATACAGTTGTAAATGTAAATAAATAAATAAAAAAATATCATTAGCTTCAACATTACTCAACCAATCTACACCATACTTGCAGTGATTTAAGTATAAGTAAAGATAATGATAATAATAATAAGTAACATTAAGATTTAGTAACATATATAGTTTTCAAAAAAAAACTCTCACTGTGCTTAAATATTAGTACTATATCCAAACAACTGAGACTGATTGGCATATCAAAAAGTGGTAAAATATTTTTTAGAAGTAAAAAAAATCTACTAATTCATTTTATTATATTAAACTCTCAATTTTCATCAAAATATTTTTTCTTCGGGACTTCTGAGATTTCAATATCTTTAAACCTTGCCATGGTGAAATAGAACATTTTGAAAAAAAAAATGCACGTAAATAGCCTGAATGACATGTGGAAGTGTGGTAAACGATTTTTTAGGAGGGAAAATTATTGTTTATTTAATGTAATTTACAACTGTACAAAATAATACAATAGGTAAATATGTTGTATGTTTCATATACACTTGAAAATCTTAGGAAGTAATCACCGATTGGTGGTAATTATTTAACTTATTATTTATTATTATGTATTATTTAAAAAAAAAATCAAGTAAATCAGTCCAGTAATTCAAAAAGTTTACTGTGGACAAATTTAGAAAAAAAAACACGTAAATTGGTCCAGTAATAACTAAGTTTATCAAGGACAAATATTCGAAAGCTCTCTTTTATATATAGATAGATTAAAATAGAATTGTCGTGTTTTGAGAGTGACAACAGCTTCAAGTTTTTTTTTTTTTACGGTACCTAAAATAATAATAATTGGAGAAG
>NW_027106510.1:142822-148226 GCF_000696795.3 Halyomorpha halys
ATGGTTTTGTTTATTTATGTTGTTCTTTGCTGACCGCACCCTCCGACAAACTTCTCCAATCATTAATCTACGGTCAACTATCTACACCTCATTATAAAATAATAATTGCAATAATAAAGACTTACCTCGTTTAGCGTGTACCCTTGATACTTGGTCATGAGAGTAAGGCTAGCATCGCTACCAAGAGGACTCGAACTTGGGACGTTTTGTACACCTCTCCTGTCCCATTGGGAGTAGATGGACGTCCACCACTTGTAGGCCAACCAGATGACGACACCGAGAAGAAGTAGAGGAAACATCATGCCTGCAACAAGAAGATCCACTGTCGAATGTTGGTCGCGTTATGGCATTGGAGTGGTCCCGTTCGAGCCTTAATACTCCACGAGAGGGACATGCAACCTCTTCTGTTGTTGCGCAACCTATCGGCTCGAACGAGAAATCGAAATAACCTAATTTAATATTAATAAGATATATATATATTATTATTAATAATTGTAATAACTGGAAATTATTTGTAAAGTAATAGTAGAAGAGCCGGGAAGAAAAAAAGGCAGTTATCTCACTCCAATTTTTGATTACTTTAAAGAAAACTATGTATAATTAATAGTCAAAACTGATGAGTCTGCCAAGTATAGGTAGGGGGAATAAAAAATGGCGGCCGTTTGAAAGCGATAAAAAAATTTAATTTTTCATTCGAAGCTCTATATCTTAAAAAGTAGGAAAAGCACAAGAAAACGTCATTTAAAGATGAGAAAATTTGCTAAAATATGAGCCCTTAAAGAGTTATTTACGTTTAATAGTTCTCGAGATATAGCTTTTTAAAAAGCAAAATTTCTTAAAAATCTACTGAAAGATTAGTAGTTAATCTCGAATTAAAGCTAATATAATGGACTATAAAGACGTTTATGACCTTTACCTTCGTAGGAATGTTTTCATGATACATGCTAAAATAAATTGATTTATAGTTGTCCAGACAATAAATTTGATTTATGAAAAACTTCATTTCAGAAACCTTTTGACGTACAGATGTCTGCCAGCGCTCAAATTAAAGCTAGTTAAATTTACTATAAAATAGTTAATAATGTTTATCTTTGTAGGACTAGTAGTTTTTATGATATTTGACAAAACAAACTCACAAAATGTTAATTTCTAGTTGTTTGTATAAAATGTTGGATTTTTAAAAAATATATCTCTAGATCCATAAGACGCACATATGTCTGCCAGCACTCAAAATAAAGGGAATTTAACTTACTATAAAGTAGTTTATGACACTTATCTTCGTAGGGGTAGTACTTTTTATGATATTCAAATATGAATATAAATTTGGCAAATAAAAATTTGTCCGAACAACTATAAATCAATTTATATTAGCAAATTTCATGAAAACTATTACTCCTACGAAGATAAACATCATAAACTACTTTATAGCTCATTACACTAGCTTTAATTTGAGTGCTAATAAATATCTGTACATCAAATGATTTTTGAGATATAGATTTTTTAAAATAAATTCACTAACTAATGATCTTTCAGTACGTACCATACATTTTTATGAAATGTTGCTTTTTAAAAAGCTATATCTCGAGAACTATTAAATGTAAATAACTCTTTAAGGGCTCATATTCTAGCAAATTTGCTCTTCTTTAAATGACGTTCTCTTTGGTTTTCTTGTGTTGTTCCTACTTTTTGAGATATAGAGCTCCGAATAAAAAATTAAATTTTTTTATCACTTTCAAACAAATGATGTTCTCTTAGGTTTTCAAGAGTTGTTGATAATTTTAAAGATATAGAGGTCCGAATGAAAAATTAATTTTTTTAACGTTATAAAACAGTCGCCATTTTTTACTCCCCCTACCTATACTTGGCTGACTCATCAATTTTGACTAGTAATTATACATAGTTTTCATTAAAGTCATCAAAAATTGGAGTGAGATAACTGCCTTTTTTCTCCTCTTGGGCTCTTGTACCATAAGCAACACTATGTTGCAACTAGCCATACGTTAGTGATAGCTACATTTTGTTATTCATGTTGTAATTATGTTTTGAGTAATACGTTTAAACGAAAAACTCTTGAGTTTAATTTCATATCAGAAAACATAAAAGAATTTTAAAACAGACATAAGAAATTTGAACACAAGCAGATATTTTAAGCAAAGATAATAAAAATATTGTTGTGTTCTTTATTGACCATACTCTTAACCATCTTCTTTATATATATATATATATATATATAATTTATAATCTACGGTTAACTATCTACTCATAAATTTAAAACGTTATTAATAAATGCAAAATTATTTTTAAGTGCCTACGTTTCGGTGATAATTTCCAGCTTTCGTCAGGACTAAGAAACAAAAAAAAAACAAAATGATAACCATAGAAATAAAAGGAAATTTAGAGTAACTGAGATATAAAAAAATAAAAGATAATATAGATCACGGGTTCCAAAACTTTTTTTTTCACGAGTCCTTTTTTCGTGGCAACCTTCTCGAGCCAAAAATTATTACCTTACAGCGGTTGCGTATGTAGGAATAGAAGAAAAAAAAAAGGGTAAAGTATTCGCTAAAATGCACAATATATTTTTTATAATAAAAATAAATCTGCACTGTTACAACCCATGAAGGGTCATGGGTTGAATACTTTGTAAGGAAGTTTTTTTTACTAGAACAACGATTCTACAAGGAGGTGATTTGGTCAGACCAAAGCCTGAAAAAAGATGGCCTTGGTACCTTCTAAAGTAGTAATGTTATTAGAGTGCTGCCAATGGTTTGTTTCTCCACAATTCTGTATTATACCATCACATTAGATAAAAGAAATAATATTAATATTATTAGTAGTTAATATTTAGTAGCACTTATAAAATAAAATGAATAATTTTCAAATTATCTACATCACCTATTTTTTAGCTCAGCAGATACAGAACATGACTAAAAGACGGTACATTGCAAAATATTGAGTATAAATTCAATTAATTTATCTATAAAGTCTATCTATTTATATTGTTGGTGCCAATAATACAATAATCTATCAATATCAAAAGATAAGGAATGGTTTTTCCATATAAATTCTATGAATATCCAATTCATTCAATACCTTATCATTCTCTTATCTTTACATTATAATTAGTCACCGAGTACAGATGGAAATATGACGACTGTTTATCATTAGAGGTATTCATGATGTTGTGTTAAATGTAAAATGTTTTACCATGTTAAATGTCATAAGAATAGCAGCCCTATTTAAAGTCATGTTAAATGTTAAATGCAGAGGAGCTCCTAGCGGATTTTCTGTGCAACTTGTTTTATAAACTTTCCTTTCAGAACTTCATATTATTGTTTACTTCTAAGTTTTGACTAAAGTAATTTATTACAACATGCCAAAAATGAGTGAAAAGTTATGAGAAAGTCTGGCCACTGAGTGTATTGTTGATCTTGTGAGGAAGAGAATCAAGATGAGCTAATAGACAACTGTCATTACATTATTATAATTGTCATCCATTGCTTATTATTTTTAAAAACATCCAAAATACTAACACAATAAAAAAAAAAAAAACTGCAAGCAAGTAACCTAACACGACAACAAACAAAATGGTGAGCTCAGCTGGTCTGTTGCGTGACGTCATTCTTCATTTAACAGACTCTCAACCATGTTATATGTTATATCGTTTTAACGTGGTAAAAGAAGGAAATATTTCTCCATTTAATATACGTTTTTCTATTTAACACGCTTTAACATGTTAAACTAAAGATCATGAATACCCCTATAATTAAACAATACCTGACAGCAATACATAGCATTTAAATAATATTTTAATTATCTAGCTCCATTTAAGGCAAAGAACTAAAATTGGTAACAAAATTGTAGATCTCTACAAATCATTGACTCCATGTTGTATCCGATAGTTAATTCGTATTAGACTTCTCTCAGTACAATAACTCTTCAAAAATAAATCTTATTGATTTTAAATTTCGTCATTTTGATTTTTTTTTAGGAGGTTAAACACAAAAAATTTACTTTTTGGAAATATTACATTGGTTACCAAATAAAAGCTATAAGATTCCCCAATTTTCAAACTTAACTGGAAGTAGCCTTTTAAATTTATTTATTTAAATTTAAAACTGTAATAATATAAAAATACATCTATTAAATTAGATTTTAAATTATTATGGATCCACACACAAGACTGAAACGACAAGAAACTGCTCATAGATTCCGATTGCTACAACACTTACTTGACAAACGCTCTAAACTTCCCATTCACTACAAAAAATTAGTATACAAATCAGCCAATTTGGACATATGGAATTGAGCTCTGGGTCTCCACCAAACCATCAAATTCCTCCCGCATCCAATCCTTACAATCCAAAATCATATGTATCCTTATTACGTTACAAATAAACTCATCCACAAAGACCTTAACATCCCATTCGTTGCAGATTTGACCCAAAACAGATATGCGTCTTTTCATTCCAGACTCTTTAACCATCCCAACCCATTAATTCTTGATCTTTCATCCTTAACAATCCCTGATAATCCTCCGAGGCGTCTGAAAAGAAGATGGCCACTAGACGTTCTAATTTAAATTAATGTTTGAAGTACCACCTATGGGTGGTTCCTTCCCAAGATTTTCAAGTGTATATGAAACATACAACATATTTACTTATTTTATTATATTGTACAGTTGTAAATTACATTAAATAATTTAAAAAAAAATGATTATGGTATGATATAGACATGTATAGAAAACTATCCATTGGTAGCACTCTAAAAACATTTCTATATTAGAAGGTCTCGAAGCCATCTTCTTTTTAGATGCCTCGGAGGATTGGGTGGTTAGGGAGTTTATAATGGAAGGAGTGATATCTGGTTCGGGCTAGATCGGTTACGTATGCAACTTTATGTATTTTATTTGTGTCAAAGTAAGGAGCATTGAGGATTTCGGATTGTAAGGATTGGATATTAGAGAAATTCGAAGGTTTATTGGAGCCCCAAAGCTCAACTCTGTATGTCCAGATTGGCCTTATTATTGTCATGTAGATAAGTCTTTTGTAATGGATTGGAAGTTTAGACCGTTTGTCTAGTAAGTGATGTAATTGTCAAAATCAAAGTGCAGTTTCCTGTCTTTTCAGTCTTGTGTGAGGATTCTAATCCTCCTATCTACGTTTCGGCCTACCTTTCGGACGTTCCGCGCCTTCCCTTAATTCAACGTTGTGTAGCCTCATAAATTCTTTCGTTAACTCATCCCTTTTTCTCTCCAAATATTTTACGTAACACTTTATTGTTAAAAAAACTTAAAAGAGCTGTTCGTTTAGTATCCATAGAGATCAGAGGGATTTGAACATTTATACCGATTTTAATTAACATTTTTGATAATAATTACAATAAATGTGAGAATAATGGTTGG
>NW_027106510.1:148281-166986 GCF_000696795.3 Halyomorpha halys
TAAATATAGTGGGAATGAGCTCTATCATCCATATCACCATTGTCTAAAAATAGGACAGAATTCAATATTACAAAATTAATAATATATATATAAATACAAATAACTAGAAAAATAGAGGACTTCTTTATTATCTTCCGGGAGTCGGACGTTGAGTAATACTCACATAAATAGTTTCTGAGCTTATACTAATATTTCAAATGAAAATTATACTGTGTGGGCAGCTTCGAGTCGATTTATGATGAAGAATATGTATTTTTATGAACGAAACAGTGCTGGATATAACAGAATTAGATCTTAATTTACAAATGCTTCGCGAGCGTCACAGCTCTCGTCCATTATGATTAACTTGGTGCACGTAACATTAATGGAGTGATATGTTTATTAATTATTGGATGAAGGTAATAAAGATTAATCTTC
The DNA here is from genome assembly GCF_000696795.3 of Halyomorpha halys. Lineage (NCBI taxonomy): Eukaryota > Metazoa > Arthropoda > Insecta > Hemiptera > Pentatomidae > Halyomorpha > Halyomorpha halys. The sequence continues at coordinate 148,699 of NW_027106510.1, forward strand.
TGGAAGGACGTTTTAATTAATAAGCTTTATAACTGTGTCAATTCTCCTGACCCTGGTCTTTGCCAAGTACATTAGAGAAGAGATAGGATATTTATTACGTTTATTATTTTATTTATGGACATTAATTGTAAATAAAACTACCAACAATACTAAAATATTAGCCCAAAATTTACGTTGAATGGTTTTGGAAATATAGCATTATTTTTATACCAGATCGGCCTGGTGGGCCTTACATGATTGATATAACTTACATTATATATATTTTTTAACAGTTGATTATGAGGGGGTATAGTCATACAAATGAAACCCCTAACTATATAAAATTTTCTTATTAAAAGAAAAAAAAATAATAATAAAATAAATAGATAAGAATAATGCTTCTTAATAAAAGATGAAAGTAAAATTAATAACAACAAATAATGATATTGGTATACTTAAATAAAACAAACAATTGTCTTCTAATAGTAAAAAGAAACAAGTTAATTTGAAAAAGGGAAGAGAACAAAACCATATTTATTTATTTTATGCCGACGTTTTGACCTGAGTTTCAGGTCTTCATCAGGGCTATAGAACAAAAGAGATAACAACAACATTTAGAGCAACATACAATTGAAAAGGAATAGTATACAAACAAATTTAGAATTATACAAAATATATATAAATGTATGTATGTAAATGTTGTTGTTATCTCTTTTGTTCTATAGCCCTGATGAAGACCTGAAACTCAGGTCAAAACGTCGGCATAAAATAAATAAATATGGTTTTGTTTATTTATGTCGTTTTTAGCTGACCAAACCCCCCGACAAACTTCTCCAATCTTTTATTTCTTTAATTTATTTTTTTTTTCATTTTTATATAAATATTTACATATTTTACATTATTTTTAAACCACAACATAGGTTACTTTGTTTCATGTTATCTTATTCTCTTACCTAATTTTTGTTGTTTTTATCTTTTTTTTAGCCCTGATAAAGCTGTGCAACGTCCAAAAAATAATAAATATTTTAAGATGCCATTCTGGTAATCAAGGGACAATATTAAAATTTTCATATATTTATTTATACGTATTGTAATTTTTTGTTCATAAAAAGTGGAGAGTAAGAGAATTATATAATCTATAACAGGAATTATAGAATCAGAAGATATACGCTAAATTGGCAAATCATCTGACTGTACTAATACTCGAAAATTCGATAAGGCAATTATAGTAAACATAGATAGCGAATACGACGCGGATCCTTCCTGTGGGAATGTGACCGCAAATATATTTTAGAGGAAAAGGCGTGAGGTCAGAGTATTGAAGTAGTTCTTCGAAAATTCTATAATATTTTATTCCTCGAAAACGAATAAGCAAAACTATTAGGAATATGTACTTACAATGTTTCTCTTACAAACTACTGGCGCATGCAAATGCGACGAGCTAACAATAAAATATATATATAAAAAAAAAACTTAAAGGTAAGGGATGCAGTACATTAAAAGTACTGTTACTAGAACAACGGTTGTGCAAGGAGGTATTTGGTCAGAAATACGCTCGAGCGTCACATGTTTCCCCAATTAATGGTATACACTTGATGAGGCTAGGTAGACCCTGGAGGGCTCCCTAATCCACTGGGTTGACGCACAGCAACAGTGACAATAAATAATTATCTGTCAAAGCTGGATTCGAACCCAATGAAGGCGAACTCATCATGGTCTCTCCCGGAAACTTTCGGTATAACTAATAATAATAATATATAATAATTATAATAAAAACTTAGGGAACTCGAAGGTTCGATGCCAATAGCTGTCTGTATACATCTGTCCAATCACGCTCATTCAAACAAAATCCAAAGGATCAGATGGAATCCTCCCACCTACACTTCGGTCTGTTCCTAGAACGTTCACTTGTAGAAACAGTGTTCATTAATATTTTAGGGATCTATTATCCATTTGGTATTAGTCCTACAATCTTATAGTTCAAGAGCTGGGATGCAGTTATTTCACCCTAATTTTTTACTACTTTAATGAAAACTATGTATAATTACTAGTCAAAAATGATGAATCTGCCAAGTATAGGTAGGGAGAATAACAATTGGCGGCTGTTTAAAAAAAAAATTCATTCGGAGCACTATATCTTTAAAACTACCTACAACACTAAAAAAACTTAAGAGAACATTATTTCAAGTAAAGTAAATTTGCTAAAATATGAGCCCTAATAGAGATATTTACGTTCAATGGTTCTCGAGATACAGTATTTTAAAAAGTAATATTTCATAAAAATGTACTGAAAAATCGGTAGATAGTCAATTTATTTTGGTAAATCTATATCTTTGGAACCATATATAATGGTATAAGACGTATAGGTATCTATCAGCACATAAATTAAAGCTAATTTCATGCGCTATAAAATAGTATATTACATTTATCTTCGTGTGAGCAATAGTTTTCATAATGCATGATAAATTAAATCGATTTCTGGGATATTAAATTTCTTTTTTAAATAATTTATTTATCGTTAATTACAACTGTAAACACATATACACAACAAGTAAATTTGCTGTAGGTGACATAGTGACATGATACAAACATGTGGAGAATCTACCTATTGATAGAACTTCAATAACATTTCTAGAGGAGAAGATCTCGAGGTCATCTTCTTTTCAGACGCCTAGAAGGATTATTAGGTGATGAAGGACAAGCCAGGTTAGAAACAAGTGGATTTGGGTGGTTGAGAAGTTTATCGTGGAAGGAACGGTATCTGGTTCTGGCCAAATCGGCAATATATGGAATATTGAGGTCCTGATGGATGACTTGATTTGTGACAAAGTAAGGAGCATTAAGGATTTTACGAAGGATTTTGGACTGTAAGGATTGGATTCTGGAGGAATTTGATGGTTTAGTGGAGCCCCAAAGCTCAACTCCGTATGTCCACATAGGGCTTATAATAGTCATGTAGATCAGTCTTTTGTAATGGATTGGAAGTTTAGACCGTTTGTCTAGTAAATGTTGCAATGGTCGGAATCGACGAGCAGTTTCTTGTCTTTTTAGTCTTGTATGAGGATTCCATGTCAGTCGTTTGTCGAGATGTAGTCCTTAGTAACGGATCTCTTCGACGGGAATAAGTGGGGTATTATTAAAGGATACTGTAGGGCAATAGGTCATGGGTTTACGTCGAAGGATAAATGTGATTTGGTGGCATTTATTGGAATTTATTTTAATCCTCCAGTTTTGGCACCATTCTTCAAGGCATTGGGTGGATTGGAGGGTTTGGGATACAATGGAAGGATCATTATTCACTGACAATAGGCATGTGTCATCGACATTCGTGGTGAGGGTAGTGTTAGGATGGGTTGGGATGTCAGCTGTGAAAACTGTATAAAGGATAGGACCAAGGATACTACCCTGGCATATTAAAATAAATTGACATTTTATGCTGGGATAAAATGTTATAAGCAAAATTCACATTTATATGCAAATATCATGAAAACTATTATTCCTACGATGATAAACGTTATAAATTACTTTATAGTATATGAAGATACCTTTAATTTGAGTGCTAATAGACATCTGTACGTCTCATGATGTATAAATTTCGCACAATAAATTCACTAACTCTACTGATTTTTCAAGATATAATTCATGATGTTGTTTTTTAAAAAACTGTATCTTGGGAACTATGAGGCTGGGTGGACCCTCGAAGGGCTCTCGCAAAACCCACACGGTTGACTCACGCCTACAGTGTAACAAAAAATATCGAAAATTCGTGTTAGTAAGAATTTGGTTCGTTTTTTTGTTAGTATGTTAGCTTATGTTTTAAAAACTCTTATGTTGTTCCGTTAATTTTTTTCACGTTCGTATAAAAACAATACTTACTGATCAAAAACTGACCCAAGAATGTGATAATACAGTTTTTTTTTTTTTTGCTTATATTGATGATGTAATAATGTCAGGATCGACACAATTACGTAATCGTTTCTGCTAGTAATTATGAGATATATAAAACCCATATTCATTTGATTACACTTCGATAGTTACAACATTAAATTTTTACTGAAGTATATGTTTTTAAAGTGCGCCTCATGACGCCCATGATGCTTGAGATTCAATTATTGTAGGATAAATTACTCTGGTATTGCCAGTCAGCAATATTGATTTAAATGTCAAATCGTCAAAACAAATTGCTTACTTTGTCAAAATAATATTTTTGTTGATTACACATCACAGGTCTGCAACTGTATGACGTGAACCTTGAACTTGGCAGAGATGGGCAAAAATTAGTAATAGTTGAAACTAATAGCTAAAGTTGCCATGGATACGACCCTCATTCATGAATGAACCATTGATAAATAAATATTGTTTCCATGGTAATTTTAGCTATTAGGTTCATTGTTGCCCAACTCTGGAACTTAGGACCAGGCGTTGCTTCTCTTTAGAATGTGCTGCTTGCGTTGATGAATGGACTGAGTGTAAGAAATATATTTTAAAATAAATAATTTAAATTCTATCCATTATAGTCTCAAAAAATTTTTTGATAGGGAATGTGCTAATGAAATAAAGAGGAAAATTGACAAAAATGTTGTTATAATAAATAATTTTAAATGCTTGAACTGAGTTGGGGAAGGTTACAAGCATTGTTGTGATAAAAGTTTTAAGTAATAGTATCTCGTGATAAATGATTTTGATTTTGTTTTAAGTGAATATTGACTAATTAGGTAATTAAACATATGTGGGATATACTTATTAACAAAAAAATATCTTTTACCTAATGTTTTTAATGTTTCATAGAAATTGATGTTTTTGACCTGGGCAGAATAGCCTGCATGGATTTTAGAGTTTTTTAAATTATATAATTTCAAAGTTGTATTAAGATAAGGTAAATTATAAATAATAATGTTAAGTATTTTGAAATGTTTGTAGGATCATACATGTAATAAAAGCTGTTTTGTAGTAGATTGTCCCTGAAGATGGCCGGATTGGCCGAAACGTCGGACTTATAAGAGAAATAAAAAGGTTTGAGACTATAATGGATAGAATTTAAATTATTTATTTAAAAAAATAATTTACCAGTCTCAAGAAAATATTAAGATTATAAATAAGTAAGAAATATATTTGAAAGAAAAGGAATCTATTGAACAATTTACATCGTTATACAGAGTGGGCAAAAGAAAACATTTCTGGAATATTGTATAATTTACTTTGTTAAAAGAGAAAATATGATTAAATTAAGTTAATAAATTTTGAATCGGGGCCATTTAGTTTAGTACCAGAGCCAAGAGGAAAAAAAAATGGCAGTTATTTCACCCCAATTTTTGATTACTTTAATGAAAACTATCTATAATTAAAAGTCATAATTGATGAGTCTGCCAAGTGTAGGTAGGGGGAATAAAAAATGGCGGGTGTTTGAAAAGGTCAAACAATTTTTTTTTTTCATTCGGAGCTCTATATCTTAAAAAGTAGGAACAACATCAAAAACTTAACAGAACATCATTTGATATAGAGTAAATTTTCTCAAATATAACCCCTAATAGAGCTACTTACGTTCAATAGTTCCCGAGATATAGCTTTTTAAAAAGCAACATTTCATTAAAAAAGCAGTTAGTGAATTTATTTTGAGAAATCTACACCTCATGAACCATTCGACGTACAGATGTCTATTAGCGCCCAAATTAAAGCTAGTTTAATGAGCTATAAAGTAGTTTATGATGTGTATCTTCGTAGGAGTAATAATTTTGATGATATTTACTAAAATAAAAATAAGAAGATACGCGACAAAAACTATAGCGAATCTAATAAGCATCATTTAAAGTAGAGTAAATTTGCTAAAATATGACCCTTAATAGAGCTATTTACGTTCAATAGTTCTCGAGATATAGATTTTTAAATTGCAAAATTTCATAAAAAATGTACTGAAAAATCAGTTATGAATTTATTTTGAAAAATCTGTGTCTTCAAAACTATTCAACGTACAGATGTCACTCAAATCATTTGATGATTAACACTCAAATTAAAGCTAGTTTAATGTACTATAAAGTAGTATAAATCTTCGTAGGTGTAGTAGTTTTTATGATATTTGCTATAAAATAATTTGATTAGTTCAGTCAATTGTTGTTCGGATAAAAATTCATCTTATTTATGAATATCATGAAAACTACCAACCTTATGAAGATAAACATCATAAACTACTTTATAGCTCATTAAAATTACTTTAATTTGAGTGCTAATAGATACCTGTACGTGGAATGAGATATAGATTTCTCAAAACCAATTCACAAACTACTGATTTTCAGACCATTTTTTTAAAATTTTTGCTTTTCTTTAAATGATGGTTGATTAGTTTTTCTAGTGTTGTTGGTAGTTTAAAAGGTATGCCCGAACGTAAAAATAAGTTTTTTAATGTTTTGAAACAGCTACATATATTTGGAAGACTCATCAATTTTAACTAGTAATTATAAATAGTTTTCATTAAAGTAGTCAATAATTGGGGTGAAATAACTGTATAATCGAAACGTATATTTCCATCGATAAATAGAATTCGAAATTTTACAGGATCTTCATACTTTCCCTTACTATATATTCTATACATTGATAAGTGAAAATAAAAGTGGTCTTATCGAATTTCATGTGAAAGAATCCTCTAAAACTATGCGTATAATTAGGTATTTAAAATTCATATTGACCTAAAGTTGTTTTATATTTTTTTTCCCATGAGATGAGGAAATATTTTAAGATGTTCTGCGCAGCGAAATCCTTTTGTTGTTGGTTATTTATAAAAGATTCATTCACAATTCATGACCTTGCCTACCGCTCTAATGGATAAAGCTAAGTACCAAAACAGTTCGATTCTCGCTTCTAAGATCTTTGTTTGTTTTTTCTTGTTCAGTTACACAATGGGCTTGAACATTATTCTCTAATGACGTCATCTAGATTTATGTATAATTTAATTTCTTGTGCGAGACTTGTTTGTTTATCAATTATAATAAAAGATTCACGTGGTCTCAACTTGTTTATTCTCATACAATTTCAATGTTTCAGCCATTCCGGCTATTGTTAATGATATCTTATTTAGAATATAACAACAAAGTTATTAAAAGTTTTCAAAATATTCTGCCTTTGTCAAATTTTTCTCAATCAATAACCTATTATTATTGTGTAAGCTATTATTGTTATATAGGGAGAGCGGTGGCCATAGGGTAAAGCGCGTGGCTACCAACTCCAAAAATCCGAGTTCGAATCCGGCTGGGTAGAAAATTGTTTTCTGTTACACTAGGGGTATTCATGATCTTTTATTTAACATGTTAAAACGTGTTAAATGGAGAAATAATTCCTTCATTGAGCATGTTAAAACGATATAACATGATTAAGAGTCTGTTACTAGGTCAGCTAATTGGAGAATGACGTCACGCAACAGACCAGCTGAGCTCGTTAGCACTTTGTTTGTTGTGTTAGGTTACTTGCTCGTAGTTGTTTTGATTGTGTTAGTATTTAGGATGTTTTTATAATTAATAAAGCAATGGATAACAATAATAAAAATGTAATGCCAGTTGTCAATTAGTTCATCTTAGTTCTCTTCCTTATAAGTCAGAAGATCAACAAAACACTCAGTGGACAAACTTTTCAACAAATTCCACTTTTCACACAATTTAGGCATGTTGAAATAAATTACTTTAATTAAAACTTAGAAATAAACAATGACATGAAGTTTTGGAAGGAAAGGTTATAAAATAAGTTGCTCAGAAAATCCGCTAGGGGCTCTAATGCATAACATTTAACATGACTTTAAAAACTGCTCACAATCCTTTACTTATAACATTTAACATGGTAAAACATTTTAACATAACACAACATCATGAATACCCCTACTGTAGCCGTGAGTCAACTCCTGTGGGTTCTGGAGGCCTCCTGGCGTCCACCCATCCTCATAAATTGGGTAAAAATCTGGCGGTCGAGCGCGATTCTGACCAAATCACCTCCTTGCACAACCTTTGCTCCAGTAACAGAACTCCCTTACAAAGTACTGAATCTCTGACCCTTCATGGCTTGTAGCGGTACAGTTTTAAATTTTAAATTTAAATTATTATTATATAAGCTATTACCATCCAATTCCTCTTATTACAATTGTATTCAGTTTATACTGTATATAAAAATCTATATCAATTAATGTATTGTTGATAAGGAGATTTATATAGATTGTAATGGATAGTGCAAATTGAATAATTTTTTTTTTCCCCCGGTTGTCTCAATATGCAAACCAATCTTGGGCTACTGCTTTCCAGTTTGCTGCATGCAGAACTGCATCTTTGTTGATGCTGTCCATCCATCTGGTTTTTTGCTTCCCAAGTGGTCTAATATCATATAATGAATATAACACACTCGATATTTGATATGATAACAAAAGTAAGTCACTCACAGGACATGGTAGAATATAAGATTGTCAAAAAATAGAAAAGTTGTAGGAATCGCAGGGAACGAACTGGCCGATCACGCTGCAAGAGAAGCACTCGCGCTTCCGGGACGGGGTAAAGCAATTTTAACTCCGTCAGAGATATGGAGGCCTCTTGTAAAGGAAGTCAAAGATAAACGGCAATCTTTGTGGAACGAAAGCCCAATGAGTAAATTAAAAATTATTAAAAAGGATGTCAAGCCCTGGGGTACCTCCAGTCGCAAATGCCGTAGAGAGGAAGTTGTTCAGACTAGGCTGAGAATAGGTCACACGAGGCTCACCCACTCCTATCTTATATCAAAAGAAACGCCTCCGAACTGCCAGTATTGCAATAACAAATTAACAATAAGCCATGTTTTCCAACGATGACCATATTTTACACCACACCTCAATAGCTTGGGACTAAGCCAAGATATCTCAAAAACCATTAGAGACGATGATAAGGCAATAGAATTGGTGTTTCAGTTTTTGAAATCACAAAATTTACTGACAAAAATATAACTTCATCGGAAGGAAAAAAAAAAAAAATAAAAAAAAAATAAGTAAATGAAATAATCAAATTAAAAAATAAATAAAATTTAACGAATATTTGCAAAATTAAATAAAATATAAATGGCGTTGATGACCAATGAAGTTTGGCGCCACTAAACAACCAAACAAACAAATAGAAAAGTCCCCAAATATCTTCCAAGATGGCCGACCCAAATGGTGAAGAGGTGGTGACAATTTGGTGGTTGATGACCACTGGCTCTATACCAGAGGATCCAAATGTTTTTCGGTTTGCGGCTTCCTAAATACATATTTTTCTCTATTTTCTTGAAAAATTAGAAAACTTTCCTTTCTAAAAGCGATTACCGATTTAACAGCGAAAAATCAAAAACAGATACACTGGATAATTATTGATTGACCGTGTGTATAGATGAATGGAATATGGTCCGGGTGCGGTAAAAAAAAACTCAAATAGTAAATAATTATACTATTTTTTCTTTTTGTCATATCTTTTATTCTTGTTTCTTTAAATTCTAACTTTTTTTTTCTAATTATTTTTATATTCATTATCCTTTCTGTTTCATTTATATTCATGTATCTTATCTTTTATATATAGGAAGATGGTCAGGGTTGCGGTCACAAGTGAAACAAAAATAGACTTTTTATTTTCCAACGTTTCGCCCCACATTTGCAGGGCTTCATCAGGGCTAAAAAGATACAAAATGAAACTATGTTAAGATAAAATGATAGGAAATAAAAATAAAAGATGCAATGAAAAGAATAAAAAACATAAAATTTTTTTGTTTTATATACTCTCCTGTACTTTTTTAGCTTTATATTTTATGTATTTTTATATGAAACTTTTACTCTTGCCTTTGTTACTTGTTTTTTATTCTTTTCGTTGTATCTTTTTATTTTTATTTCTATCATTTTATCTTAACATAGTTTCATTGTTGTATCTTTTTAGCCCTGATGAAGCCCTGCAAAGTGGGGCGAAACGTTGGAAAATAAAAAGTCTATTTTTGTTTCACTTGTGACCGCAACCCTGACCATCTTCCTATATATCAATTTTTACGGTCAACTATATATACATATCTTATCTTTTAATTTATATTCATGTGTTATCTTCTTAAGTGTACTTATATTAATTACTTTATTATAAATTTTCTATTATATTTTACACTTTTCTGTATCCCCACTCATTTGGTATATTTTGTTTCTTAATCACTTACACACATTGTATCCCATTATTTTACACTTTACTTTTTCTTTGTTTTTCTATCTGTTTTTTTTTTTTTTTTATTAATATATCTTCTCCCCCTATTATGAATATTACCATTTATTGTTCACCTAATTTAAATACTTTTTTACTATGTTTACTTGACAAATTATTTTCGTTATTGTGGCACAACTGCCGTCCCCACTGCTCCCAATACAAACCGTCACTTTGTCTTTGACTGCCGTCAAAACAGGTATGCATTCTGTCTCATCATTTGATTTGTATTTTTTTTTTCTTCTTTTTTCATCTCTTTATTTGTACTTTCTTTAATATTTCTTCTCTTATCTATCTGTTACTATTACCCTTTTCATTTACTATTTACAACCATTAATTTTTCTTATTATATCTTACTTTTCATTTTATACCCCTGTTATTTTAAATTTATGTTTTTTCTTTTTTCCTTTTTGTAACTATAGTGTTTGTATCTTTTTTAGCCCTGACGAAGCCCTGCAACGTGGGGCGAAACGTTGGCTCAATATAATAGTATAATTATTTACTATTTGAGCTTTTTTTTACCGCACCCGGACCATATTCCATTCATAAAGAGAGATACTATAATTATATTATTTCAAAATTTTTTGAGACAAGGTAATTATTTATTAAATAAATCAAAAATTAGTATCCAATTCTGTATCAACACTTTATTTTTCACTAGTCCAACATTACAGCCATTCTAGCCATCTTCAAGGACATCTAAATATTTAACAGCTTATATTATATCATCATTCTTAAACATTTACAGCAACATTATTATTCACTATATAATATAACATACCTTCTTTTACCTTTTTGTATTGAAGGTATGTTATATTATATAGTGAATAATGATGTTGTTGTAAATGTTTAAAAATGAAGATATAATATAAGCTGTTAAATATTTAGATGTCCTTGAAGATGGCTAGAATGGCCGAAACGTTGGACTAGTGAAAAATAAAGTGTTGAGACAGAATTGGATACTAATTTTTGATTTATTTAATAAAGAGATACTATTTTCGTACAATTTAGTGACTAAAGAATAGGTGGGAAAGGCGTGCTTGACCAGAAGACGTTTCAAATGATGCGGATTGAAAAGAAAGCAATGAAAGACTCGAAAGTTGCTATATCCTTGGGATTTTGTCAACATACCCGCCGAGGAGCCACGGAGCACACTTTGGGAATCACTGCTCTACACCAATGACTAGTAGGTTAACTAGTGGCGGTGAGTCAGTGGGTGGGTTGCATCCCTGCCTGGTGGGTGAAAGCACCAGAAACCGGTACGAATCCTCCTTATGGTGACTCTAAAATTTCCAGTAGACTCCAAAACATTGGAGGAGGTGGGGAATCGGGACTCTTCTTGGTGGGTAAAGGTTTATTGTCACAAAACAATCAGTAGTTAATGAATTTATTTTGAGAAATCTATATCTCAAAAACCGTTCACATTACAAATGTCTATTAACAATCAAATTAAAGTTAATTTAATGCATTATAAAGTAGTTTTTATACGTTTATCTTCGTAGGAGTAGTAGTTTTCATGATATTCGACAAAATTAATGCACAAAATGATGATTTGTAGCTTTTCGAACAAAAATTTTGATTTATCGAAAAATATATTTCAGGAACCATAAGACGTACAGATGTCTGCTAGCACTCAAATTAGAGCCAGTTAAATGTAGTAATTTTTATGATATTTTTCAAAATAAATTCACAAAATGTTAATTTTCAGTTAAATTTAAATTTGTTAAATTTCAGTTCGGATAACATCTTTGAAAATATCATGAAAACTACTTCTCCTGCGAAGATAAACATAAGAAACTACTTTATAGTACATTTCACTAGCTTTAATTTAACTACTTGTTGACATCTGTACGTCTTACGGTTTTTAAAATATAGATTTCTCAAAATAAATTCACAACTGATTTTTCAGTACATTTTTTATGAAATGTTGCTTTTTAAAAAGTTATATATCGAGAACTATTGAAAGTAAATAGCTCTATTAGAGCTTATATTTCAGTAAATTTACTTTACTTTAAATGATGTTCTCTTAGATTTTCTAGTGTTGTTGGTAGTTTTAAAGATATAGCTCGGAATGAAAAAGTATTTTTTTTTAAATTTTAAAAGAGCCGCCATTTTTTATTCCCCCTACCTATACTCGGCAGACTCTTCAGTTTCGACTAGTAATTATACATAGTTTTTATTAATGTAATAAAACATAACTGTTTTTTTTCTCCTCTTGGGCTCTTGTGCAATTATAACCCTGTGATTACACAATAGATTCTAGTAATTTTTCTCTTTTCACTCTTCAGGACCTTATAAATTGTTTAATTAATTCATTTTCTCTCAGTTAAATTACATACATTCGACTCATTAACCCAACCAGCATATTCTAAAGTGATGTAGAGTGCCTAATCCTCAATTAAAGGTGCAATTCATACAGAGTTGAGGCAATGTTGATATTTTTTATTATAATTCATTGTCTAGATCAGTTATTCTTCCTGGGGCGCCACGAAATATTCAATTAAACAATTCGTCGATTTTCTTGGAATTTCCAATTCTCGAATTTTTGCGCCAACAATCGCTTATGCTGACAAAATTCTAAGAATATAGCAACTTTCGAGTCTTTGGAGGTTTTCTAGTCTTAATATGGATATTTCCGGAACAGTTGAAATTAAATATTTCATATCATCCCAAGGAAAATAGTAAGTATATGTTTTTAATTTTCCGTTGAATGTTAAATGGGTAGTCGCTTTTAAAAAAGAAAATTTTCAAATTTTTCTAGAAAGCCAAAATTTTAGTAAAACAATCTGATGTATGAAGGGCGCCCCTGAAAAATTCTATTATTTAGGGAGCCCCAAAAAAATTGGGAACCTCTAATCTAGACTATTACTTGTATTGCAGAATCGGCCTATTTTTACGTTTCAAAATTAAACAAAAATTGCAATTGCAAAATACTTTTAAAAAATTTATATATTGTTATTGAATTCACTTACATTTTATTAAAATCACTCCCAGATCAGACAAAAATATTACGATAATTGTCAACAAAGCTATTAGCAGAGGAAAGGTATGCTGTTAAATTATAAGATAATATTCAAGTGCAAAGATAAAAATAATATTCAATGAGGTTTTGAAATAAAAAAAATCATTGTTTTTCACACATTTATGATAAAAATACTTTTTAATCAATTATAATTTTTATCAATAAATGGACTCAACATAAATGAACAAAAAACAGATACATGAGAGTAGGAGATGACACAGAAAACATCACATGAGATTGGTGTGTACAAGTTTGAAAGAGAACAACTCTTTACATATTTTGGCTCGAAGAAGAACTCAGGAAATCACACGTCGCACATCAGCAGCATATCAGGGCTTTTTAAAAAGTTTATTGGTATTTACCACTATAAAATATATATAAAAAGTAAATTCGAAGTTAGCTATGCAATGCAGACATCTGGAGAATCTACCCATTGATGAAACTCCAATATCTTTTCTAGAGGAGAAGATCTCGAGGACTTCTGTTCAGACGCCTAGGAGGATTATTAGGTAATGAAGGAGAAGCCAGGTTAGAAACAACCTTACCAACAACAAAAAATAGGTGGGTTTGGGTGGTTGGGAACTTGGTCATGGAAGGATACGAATCTGGTTCTGGTAAAATCAGCAACATGTGGAACATTGAGGTCCTGATGGATGACTTGATTTGTGACAAATTAAGGAGCATTAAGGATTTTGGACTGTAAGGATTGGATAGGAGAGGAATTATAAGGTTAAGTAGAGCCCCAAAGCTCAACTCCGTAGGCTTTATTATAGTTATGTGGATCAGACTATCAATTAAAAACTAATAATGTTAAGAACTAATAAAGTTTAAGAATATTAAGAGTTAATAAAGTTTAATAATGTTAACTATTAATAAAGTTTAATAATATTAAGAAATCCTATCAAATCACCTTTACCTTTCGTCGTAAACCTACTGACTGCGCTACAGTTTCATTTAATGATGTTACTCTTACCCCTCTCGAACAGATACGCTACCTTGGAATACATTTGGACAAACGATTAACCTGGAATCCTCACACAAGACTGAAACGACAGGAAACTGCACGTCGATTTCGACTATTACAGCACTTACTAGACAAAAGGTCTAAACTTCCAACACATTACAAAAGACTGATCTACATGACTGTAATAAGGCCAATCTGGACATATTGAGCTAAGGGGCTCCACTAAAACTTCGAATTCCTCTTGTATTCAATCCTTACAATCCAAAATGCTTCGTGAAATCCTCAATGTTCCTTACTTTGTCACAAATAAAATCATACATAAAGACCTTAATGTTCTCTATGTAACCGATCTAGCCGGAACCAGATATCACTCCTTCCATTATAAACTCTCTAACCACTCAAACCCCATAGTTTCTAATCTTGCATCCTCTTCCATACCTGACAATCCTCCGAGGTGCCTGAAAAGAAGATGGCCACGAGACCAGCTAATGTAAAATGTCATTAGAGTGCTATACCAATGGGTAGTTTCTCTACACGCCTGTAACACTCCAATTTAACAATCAGATTTACTAAATTTATTATAATGTACAGTTGTAAATAGCAATAAATAAATATTTAAAAAAAAATAATATTAAGAGTTAATAAAGTTTAATAATGTTAAGAATTAATGAAATTTAATAATTTAAGAACTAATATCTAGCCCGAACCAGATAGCAATCCTTCCATAATAAACTCCCTAACCAGCCGAACCCAATAGTTTCTAACCTGGCTTCCTCTTGTATTCCTAACAATACTCCGAGGCGCCTGAAAAAAAGACGAAAAAAAAAGAAGATGGCCTCGAGACCTTATTGTGTATAAAGATTATTAGAGTGCTACCAATGGATAGTTCCTCTACATGCCTGTGTCATTTTGATCTTGAGTTTTTAAGAAAATAAAATTATAAATATCAATTACTAAATTTTAAAAAAACTAATAAAGTTATAATGTTTATGGTGTCATGTAGTTTTTTTTTTTATCTTAGCCTTCGTAGTTATTAGCGAATAAATACCACTTGGCCACACAATAATATTAAATATATCAAACAACTTGTACAGTGCAATACCTCCCATTGGTATGAAATTGGCATGGCAACTATTACGGTATTAACTACGCAAGCGTTTTATTCAGTTCAAAGTTGTGCATATTGCAATATTTCCTGGATTTTTTTTCAATCGCAGTTTTCCAATGACTATTTTATAAGGAGAAATATTTAAGGAAGATATTGGTGTAGTTAGAAGTGGCCGGCGTTAAGATCGAATACTTTCCTCATCCTGGAGATCACAAGGCGATCAGGAAAAAATAACGACTCTTGCGGTCGGGGGGAAATAGGTTTTAGTCTTGTTTTGTAATTCCCGTCAATGGAAATGAGGAACAATCGGAAAAGTGCATACCTCAAATTACAGCTGCTGAATATAGTTATAGATATTAAGTTATGTGTTCCAACTCAAAGTGAGTCTCATTTCACTACTAATATTATAAAACTACGTCCTAAATGCTTAAAAGTAGAGGGAAAAATATTGGGTTACTGAATTATACATAGTACAAAAGCCCAATAGGAGGAAAAAAACAGTTATTTCACCTCAATTTTTGATTACTTTAATGAAAACTATGTATAATTACAAGTCAAAATTGACGAGTCTGCCAAGTATGAGTAGGAGAATAAAAAATGGCAGCTGTTTCTAAACTTTAGATTAATTTTTCATTCAGAGCTCTATATCTTAAAACAACCCTGAACACTTGAAAACCTAATCCAACATCATATAAAGGACAATAAATTTGCTAAAATGTGAACAACAGTTCCAAAGATATAGTTTTTTAAAAGCAATATTTCATAAAAATCATTACTTAGTTAATTTTTCGATAAATCTATATCTTAAAAACTATTCGATGTACAGTTATCTACTAGCACTCAAATTAAAGCTAGTTCAGTGTACTATAAAGTAATTTATAATGTTTATCTTCATAGGAATAGTAGTTTTTATGAATTTGCTAAAATAAATTAATTTTTAGTTGTTCGGACAAAATTATATGTGAAATATTTATATTCATATACGAATATTATAAAAACTACTACCCCTACGAAGTTACGTGTCATAAACTACTTTATAGTAACATTAATTACTTTTATTTTGAGTGCTGGCAAACATATATACCTCTTATGGTTCTTATGTACCTAGAATACAGACGTCTATTAACCCTAAAAAAAAAAAAGTCAAATGTAATAAACTAAAAAACAAACTAAGGTATGGCTAAAATTTATATAAAAATGAACAGAGTAAATTTTTATATATAATAGTTTATATAAATATATTTTTATTTCTAATATTTTATTCATGATAAATTTTCACATATTTTACTATTTTATCATTTTTAACCACACCATAGCTTATTTTTATTTCATGTCTTATCTTACTCTGTTATTTAATTTTATTTATTTG
The DNA here is from genome assembly GCF_000696795.3 of Halyomorpha halys. NCBI lineage: Eukaryota > Metazoa > Arthropoda > Insecta > Hemiptera > Pentatomidae > Halyomorpha > Halyomorpha halys. The sequence continues at coordinate 165,346 of NW_027106510.1, forward strand.
TTTCTTTTTAGCACTGATGAAGCCCTGCAACGTAGAGCGAAACGTTGGTCCCTAATAAACAGTTTATTTACTATTTGAATTATTTTTACTGTACCCGGACCATCTTTCTTTATATTACAACATGGTCAATCATCGATCTTCTAATAAAAATATATTGTTGTAAAAATCATGTTTAATAATCTTTATTATTATTTATTTTTTTTATTTCATATCTGTATTGAATATTTTTTTCTTTTAGTTTATTTCATATTTTACAAACAACTAAAATTAAGTAACAGAGTAAGATAATAAGATAAGATATGAAATAAAAATAAACTATGGTGTGGTTAAACATGATGCAAAATGTGTGAGAATTTATTATGAATAAAATATTAGATATAAAAATATATTTATATAAACTATTATATATAAAAATTTACTTTGTATAATATTATAAATTCTCACATATTTTTTTATGATTTTTAGCCACACCTTAGTTTATTTTTATTTCATGTTATCTTTTTCTCCTACTCTGTTAGTTATTTTTAGTTGTGCTGAGGCGAAGGGTGTTTCGTTAGTGAAAACCGAACCCCCCAAAAAAAAAAAAATTAAGAAAATGAAATAATTAAAAAATAACCTTCCAAGTGATAAACAAATTTAATTTAATTAAAATATAAACAAAAAATCAGCTGTTGTGTTGTTACAAAAAATAAACAATGAAGTGTGAAGTAAAAAAAAAATTAATATATATGTGAAACACACACAAATGATAAGTTAATTAGAAGCAAATATATATATATTTGAATTGATATGTTATATCGAATATATATATATATATATATATATATATGAAGCTCGATGAAAGAAGAAAATGAAAAAAATAGTCACTCACAGATGATCAGAGGGGTTGATATGCCCATACCGATAATAACAATAAGAATGTTGAGTTAGTAGAACAGAATCACCGCCGGTGAGCTGGTGAGAAAGAGTGCCAGCCCGACAACTCCAACAAACGTTGACTACACAAGGGTGTCTGCCGGCAGGTCGGCGAAAAGGTTACAGAAACAAAAAACAAACCAGCCCCAACAAAAACTTGGCTCAACAAACAATGGCGGCAGAGGGTCCGTGAATCACACCGTGCCAATACCTCCTAAGATCGCTCCAGTGCCTAAATATACACTGTCATATACCATATCCACAGATGGGCAGGCACTGGCCCTAACTGCCACATATGTCTGTCAGCACTCAGAATAAAGGAAATTTAACTTAATAAGATATGTATATTATTAATAATAATTGCAATAACTGGAAATTATTTGTAAAGTAATAGTAGAAGAGCCGGGAAGAAAAAAAGGCAGTTATCTCACCCCAAATTTGATTACTTTAATGAAAACTATGTATAATTACTAGTCAAAATTCATGAAACTGCCAAGTATAGGTAAGAGGAATAAAAAATGGCGGCCGTTTAAAAGCGATAAAAAAATTAAATTTTTCATTCGAAGCTCTATATCTTAAAAAGTAGGAAAAGCACAAGAAAACGTCATTTAAAGATGAGAAAATTTGCTAAAATATGAGCCCTTAAAGAGTTATTTACGTTTAATAGTTCTCGAGATATAGCTTTTTAAAAAGCAAAATTTCTTAAAAATCTACTGAAAGATTAGT
>NW_027106510.1:167906-169145 GCF_000696795.3 Halyomorpha halys
AACTTATTTGTGTTTCATTTTGACCGCACCCCCAACCATCTTCTCCTTGTACGCCATTCACGGTCAACTATCTCTCATAATTATAACTTATAAATCAATTTATTTTTAGCAAATTTCATGAAAACTATTCTACGAAAATAAATGTCATAAACTACTTTATAGCTCATTAAACTAGCTTTAATTTGAGTGCTAATAGATATCTGTACGTCACATAGTTCTTAAGATATAAATTTTTCAAAATGAATTCACTAAGAATTGATATTTCATTGCATTATTTTTATGAATAATTTATCAAATGTTATATCTCGATAACTATTGAACGTAAATAGCTCTATTAGGGCTTACATTTTATAAAATATTCTCTAATTTAAATTATGTTCCCTTTGATTTTCTAGTGTTGTTGGTAGCTGTACAGATATAGAGTTCCGAATAAACAATTAATTATTTTTAATGTTTTGAAACAGCCACCATTTTTTATTCTCCCTACCTATACTTGGCAGACTAATCAATTTTGACTAGTAATTATACATAGTTTTCATTAAAGTAATCAAAATTATAGTAAAATAACTGAATTTTTCTCCTCTTGAGCTCTGTGGTTATGAAGGCACTGGGCCCATTGCCTTCGGTATCGTTCTGCACAAGTTACACCTCCGCAATTTATTTATACACGCTAAACCTCCTTATTTTTATGTATCAAATTAAAATTAATTATAGTTAAAAAAAAATGAATAAACATAAACTTATAACGAAATTGAAAATCACTTGGAAAGTAAATATAAAACTTAACCTAAATGGAAACGAAACTTTTGGGCATTAGCAAGTTGCTTGTATGTTTTTTAGCCCTGATGAAGCCCTGCAACGTGAGGCGAAACGTTATCTCATAGTAAATAGTTTATTTTATAGGGGTATTCATGATGTTGTGTTAAATGTTATATGTTTTACCATGTTAAATGTTATAACTATAGGATTGTGAGCAGCCCTATTTAAAGTCATCTTAAATGTTAAATGCATGAATAGAATTAACTTCACTTTTATTTTATTTCCTTAATTATGTTAGTTTACCCACTTTTTCAATTAATTATGTATACATATTATTTCCCACTTCTCTCATCACTTCATTTTATTAATTCTATTCTGTAAAATTATTCATTTCATGTCATTCTGTTTATATTTTCTATACTTATTGTGGTTGTTATCTTGTTCTGTTCTTAGCCCTGATGAAGGCTAGAAACTCTAGCC
>NW_027106510.1:170199-173329 GCF_000696795.3 Halyomorpha halys
TTATTATCTGTTTTTCCATTTAACACGCTTTAACATTTTAAACCAAAGATCATGAATACCCCTAATATAAATATTTGTTTTGGAGTACTTCTGTTTATTTTTTTAAGTTGCTTTATTATTTAGTGACAATCAGTTCAACTTAAAAAAACTTCTCAAGGTGCTGATGCATATCTTCAAATCATTTTTATTTACAAACAGCTCGAAGAAAATAAGCGGCCAAACAAGCAGTTTCATAATATCTCTTTGAGAATTATGCACAACTTAGCGATTTATTTATAGCTCTGTGTGCATCCTGCACATTTTCCAAGACAGCAATTTTTATTTTAACGTGACTAAAAAAATTGCTTGGGGAAGCAACTCTAACAACAATGGATATTTCACTTTATAAACGCGTTTTTATTAGGTCATTTTATATGAATTGTCCGTTTTTTATTATTTAAGAAATTCAAATAATAGTGGACTTTGGTTATTTAATACTTTTCTGTTTACAGATTATATTATATTAATCTTATCTTTTTTTATTACATTCCAATTGATTGCACATTGTTTACTATCCCATCAAATAGGACCATGGAAACACTGTGCAGCCCAAGCTACAAGAAACATAAGGGGGCTATTCATGATATTGTGTTAAATATAAAATGTTTTACCATGTTAAATGTTATAAGTATAGCATTGTGAGCAGCCCTATTTAAAGTCATCTTAAATGTTAAATGCATAAGAGCCCGTAGCGGATTTTCTGAGCAACTTGTTTTATAACCTTTCCCTGCCAAATCTTCAAGTTATTGTTTACTTCTAAGTTTTGATTACAGTAATTTATTACAACATGCCTAAAAAAAGTGAAAAGTAGAAGTGTAAAAATCTGGCTACTGATTGTATTTTTTAAAAAGTCCAAAACACAAGACAAAAGAAAACAAAACAAAATACAAACTACGAGTAAGTAAACTAACACGACAACAAATAACACAAGCTCACCTGGTCTGTTTCGTGGCGTCATTCTCCATTTAACAGACCTATTAACAGACTCTCAACCATGTTACATGTTAGGGGTATTCATGATTTTGTGTTAAATGTTATATGTTTTACCATGTTAAATGTTATAACTATAGGATTGTGAGCAGCCCTATTTGAAGTCGTGTTAAACGTTTAATGCATAAGAGTCCCTAGCGGATTTTCTCAGCAACTTGTTGTATAAGCCTTTATGTTTATAACCTTCCTTCCAGACCCTCATGTTATTGTTTACTTCAGTTTTGATTTAAGTAACTAATTAAAACATGCCTAGAGTGAGTGAAAAGTGGAATTTGTGTGAAAGTTTAGCTTATGAGTGTCTTATTGATCTTCAAACTTGTGAAGAAGAGAATGAAGATGAGCTAATTGACAACTGTATTGAAAGTCACAACAACTAATATAGCGGCGATCTCAACTGGTCTATTGTGTGACGTCATTCTCGATTTAACTGACCAAGTAACAGACTCTCAGCCATGTTAAATGTTATTTCGTTTTACCACGGCAAAAGAAGGCAATTTTTTTCGATTTAACACGAGTTTTTCCATTTAACACGCTTTAACATAGATCATGAATACCCCTGTTGTATCGTTTTAACATGGCAAAAGAAGGAAATATTTCTCCATTTAACACTTTAACATGTTAAACTAAAGATCATGAATACCCCTATAATATATAGAATAAGAACCTAAGAGGAGAAAAAAGTCAGTTTTTCACCCCAATATTTGATTACTTTAATGAAAACTATGTATAATTACTAGTCAAAATTAAGGAGTCTGCCAAGTATAGGTAGGGGGAATAAAAAATGGTGACAGTTTAAAAACGTTAAAAAAAAATACATTTCATTCGGAGCTCAATATATTTAAAATTACTTACAACACTAGAAAACCTAAGAGAACATCATTAAAAGTAGAGTAAATTTGCTAAATTATGAGCCCTAATAGAGCTATTAACGTCCAATAGTTCACGAAATTTCATAAAAATGTACTGAAATATCAGCAGTCTATATCTCAGGAACCATGTGGCGTATAGATGTCCATTAGCAATCAAATTAAAGCTAGTTTAATGTACTATAAAGTAGTTTATTACCTTTACCTTCGTAGGAATAGTAGTTTTCATGATATTAGCTAAAATAAATTGATTTATAGTTGTTCGGACAATAAGTTTGATTTATGAAAAAATTTATTTCAGAAACCATTGACGTACAGATGTCTGCTATCGCTCAAATTAAAGCTAGTTAAATTTACTGCAAAATAGTTAATTATGTTTATCTTTTTAGGGGTAGTAGTTTTTATGATATTCGACAAAATAAACTCACAAAAATTTAATTTCTAATTTTTCGTATAAAATGTTGAATTTTTGAAAAAATATATCTCTAGACCCATAAGACGCACATATGTCTGTCAGCACTCATAATTAATATTACTATAAAGTAGTTTATGACACGTAACTTCGTAGGGGTAGTAGTTTTTATTATATTTGCATATGAATATAAATATTATACATGAATATTTTTTTTCTTACCTCCTTTATTAAAGAGATAAATAACAATATTAATATATATATATAAATATATACAGACGTAACTGGTGCCTTCCTTTGTCATATGGCGTTATAAGGGGTCGGGCTGGGTCCGCTGAAGGTGGAGGGGGGGGTTACAATATTGGTTTAGGAGCAGCTGGCCGGACAAAAAATGGAGAGGGCCGCTCCATTGGGGAACTTTACACTTGAATTTTTTTTTTTCGTGAGGGTTAGGTATGGTCTACGCAGGAAATTTTGTAAATTATACCTAGTTTTCAATTATGTAATCAAAAATTGGGGTGAAATAACTGCCTTTTTTTTTTTTCTGCTTTTGGGCTATTGTACTGTATACTGAGGCGGCACCACCCGCAAGTGATTATTTTATACTTTTAGAGTTTTGGTCGAAATATATTATTTTAAAATTAAAAGTTAAATAGTAATAATTTAATAATAAATTTAATTGATAATAATAAATTTTTATTTATTTATTGATATTTACAACTGTATAAAAAATACAACAAGTAAATTTGATCATAATGACATAATGATATGATACAGGATGTAGAGAAACTACCCAGTAGTAGAACTCTAAAAACAGTTTACA
>NW_027106510.1:173404-180692 GCF_000696795.3 Halyomorpha halys
TTCGGGCTAGATCGGTTACATAAGGAACTTTTAGGTCTTTATGGATGGTTTTATTAGTAACAAAATAAGGAGCATTGAGGATTTTACGAAGGATTTAGAATTGTAAAGATTGGATACGAGAGGAATTCGAAGGCTTAGGGGAGCCCCAAAGCTCAACTCCGTATGTCCAGATGGGCCTTATTTATATAAAAAATTTAGTTTGTTAGTAATAAATGTATCTTTTGTTGTTGGTTGGTGCCTACAGACACCACCAAAAACGACATATGTGTGTAAGCAATGTAGATCACGTTTCAAGATACACGGAGTAAGTCGTTTATACTGTTCTGTTCTTAATAAAAGTTATATTGTGTTATTGTGAGTTGTTTTGTGCACAATACTCTTACATTACAACGCCAGACCTCATGTTTTACGACAGTAGGGGTATTCATGATCTTTAGTTTAACATGTTAAAGCGTGTTAAATGGAAACACTCATGTTAAATGGAAAAATATTTCCTTCTTCAACCATGTTAAAGCGATATAACATGTAACATGTCTGAGAGTCTGTTGCTAGGTCTGTTAAATGGAGAATATCGTCACGAAACAGACCAGATGAGCTTGTCACCGTTTTATTTGTTGTCGTGTTAGGTTACTTACTCGTAGTTTTTCTTTAGTCTTGTGTTTTGGACTTTTTAAAAAATATAATCAGTAGCCAAACTTTTACACTTCTACTTTTCACTTATTTTAGGCAAGTTGTAATAAATTACTGTAACCAATACTTAGAAGTAAACAATAACGAGAAGTTTTGGAAGGAAAGGTTACTAAACAAGTTGCTCAAAATATTCGCTAGATCTTATGCGTTTACCATTTAACATGACTTTAAATAGGACTGCTCATAATCCTATACTTATTACATTTAAGATGGGAAAATATTTTATATTTAACACAATATCATGAATAGCCCTATTACAACACCAGACCTCATGTTTTACGACAGTGATGGAACTAAACGAGCTGTGTTAAGAAGTACTTTCACACCCACCTTATTTACCAGATTTCCATATGTTTAGAAATTTGGCTAACTTTCTTAAAGATAAAATTTTTTAATACGATACTCAGATCAAAAATACTTCATTTCTTCACAAAAACCTGAATTTTTCAGTTCTGAAATTGAAAAGTTGATAACAAGTTGAGGAAAAGTATAAAAACTGACGGCAAATATTTTAAATAAAAAGGTTTTGTTTTCATAAAGTTGTTTTACTAAATAACTTTTCTGTGAAAACTGATATTTGGTTTGGAACGAACCAATAATTAACAGGAAAAGAACAGTAGGCGTCGAAGACCTCAAGGTTTTTACGCCTTTGACCAAAACAAAACGAACGAGACGGAACTAAACGATAGTTCACTAGCAGTAATTTAGGTGGCATTTCCGGAAGGAATACATTCAAAGGGATAGCCGCTTATTGGTTCTGGAAAACATGAATAGGAAAAACCACAATATCCGGTTGTTGATATATGGGCATTCATAAATTAACGTGAATGTTAAAGTAAGATAATGTACGGAGTATTTGCATCTCTAATGTTCCGAAAATCAAAAATGTTTAAATGTATCTATCGAATCCAATTCACACTTCAAGAATTTTTGAAGGTAACTTGAAAATCTCATATTGATAAGATATCGAGCTCATAAAAAATTGATATCAATAAGTATCTACATAGCTGTGGTATATTTATAGTCTAATAATACAGCACTGATAAATCTGGATAAAAAAAAATTTTAAAATAATCGGAACATACCAAAGAGCTCCTAGTGGAGGTACCACTCCACACGAACGATTCGAGCAGACTGAAGTACCCTTCCCCCATCGGCCGACTGAAGGCTATCTTGTTTTCCACTGAGGGGGGAACATCGTGAAGAGATATGATTTAGAAAAAGACAGAATACGACGGAAAATCCGAAGAGAAACGTCAATGGGGTATATAATTGTCACAGATTTTAGAGAAACAACTTTAAGACATAAGTATGGTACAAGCGTGCAGTGGAAAAAAAGTCAGTTATTTCTCTCCAATTTTTTATTACCTTAATAAAAACCATGTAATTAATTACTAGTCGAAATCGATGAGTCTGCCAAGTATATTTAGGTAAAATAAAAAACGGCGGTTTTAAAACTTTTTTTTTTTCATTCCGAGCCCCATATCTTTAAAATTACCCACTACACTTGAAAACTTAATAGAATATCATTTGAAGTAGAGTAAATTTGCTAAAATATGAGCCCTAATAGAGCTATTTTCAATCAATAGTTCACGAGATATAGCTTTTTAAAAAGGAACATTTCATAAAAATTGCACTTTTTTATTTATCCTATATTTTTATTAATACTATTTTATTTCTTCTTTTCTTATATTTGTATATATATTTTTTAATTTATATTTTCTATCTTATTATCTTAGAATGTCAAAATGTTGTTAGCTGTTTTTGTATCTTTTTAGCCCTGATGAAGCTTTACAAAGTGGGTCGATTGGGCCGCACCGTAGCTCAGGGGCTAGGCGTGAGTCTATCGATCTGAGGTACCGGTTCGAATCCAGCCTTGCGGCGTTGGGGCGTTCATTAACTGGCGGTCACACAATATGAAATAGGTTGGTCACCTTAAAAAAAAAAGAGGCGAAATGTCAAAAATAAATGTTAACTATTTTTGTTTTTCTCTTGACAGCAACCCTGACCATCTGATTCATTATTTCAGATACGTATAATTTTGAAGTTACCAGTGGAAACTAGATTAGTATACTATAAAAATATCTCAAGTGAAATAAAATAAAATGCATGGTTATAAGAAATTAACTTCAACTATAAGAAAAACAATTTTATTTACTAAAGACTTGTTCTGTATGTTGGTCTTCTACTAATCCTACTGAAATTCCAAACGCCGTCGACTACTCTGCAAATACAATTAGTTATACAAATACAAACAGAAGATGACCATGAAGGCGAATTGCATTAATAATCTGAAGGAAAACATTAAGTATGATCAACACAATTCATGATATAATATATTGGAACCATTGAATCCACAAATCCCATTTGTTTATTTACGTTTGTTGATGTATGTTATTTAAGAACAGGTTTTTACTTTCGCTTACCTATATACGGCATTATTTATTTCCACTTTTCTCTGCCTTTTGGCAACAAAATATATATATGGAAAATATGTATCTATGAAAGTCTGAAGAAAGTACGACAGTTACACGATTGCTAAAACATTAGTCTGTCAACTTTCTTCAGAATTACAAATAGAATAAAAGTCCCTTTCCACAGTTTTTACTAAATCTAATACTGAGAAATTACGAGTAATTAGAAGGATCTTGACAAAGTTATAATAATAAAGAAAAAGATAATCATTTGAAAACAAAAACAAAAACATTTCTTAAAACCTTCTTATGATAGTTCACCTCGCGACCGCTAGGGGTGTTCGAATATAAGGTCTGTTCCAAGAACCAGTGGTTTTGGAACAGGCCTTATATTAGTTCTGAACCAGTTCTGACGGTCCACAAACTGTATTGGGCCTGCGCAGAACAAGTTTAGGGAACCAAAACTTGTCTGGGCATGCTCAGTACAGTTTGCTGACCGTCAGAACTGGTTCTTGGAACAGACTTATAGTAACAGCACAGTTATTTACATTATAAATATATTTTACACCTATATATTTTCTCTTCAGTCATAAGCCCTACAGAAGAGGTGTAAATTTTAAATAATTTGAGCATATACTATACACAGGAAGCATATTAAATGCATACAATGTTGCATTGGTATTCGATGTTTGTAATTAAAAAAATATACAGAAGATAACACATAAAAAATTATTAACAAGAGAAAACAAAGAACATAAAATAAAACAAATAGAGGTAAGAGAAAATAAAAATAAAATACATCTGAAAAGTACAAAGAATGAAATAAAATAATAATGAAACAGAATAGGATAAAAAAAAACAACCTAACAGAGATTTAAAACTGTACAAATAATAAATACAATAAGTAAATATGTGGAATGTTTCATTTACACTTGAAAATCTTGGGAAGAAACCACCCATTGGTGGTACTTCAAGCAGTAATTTAAATTAGAAGGTCCCGTGGCCATCTTTTTTTCAGACGCCTCGGAGGATTATCAGGGATTGTTAAGAATGAGAGATTAAGAACTAATGGGTTACGATGAGTAAGGAGTTTAGAATATAAAGAAGCATATCTGTTTTGGGCCAAATCTGCAACGAATGGGATGTTAAGGTCTTTGTGGATGAGTTTATTTGTAACGTAATAAGGGGCATCAAGGATTTTACGCAGGATGTTGGATTGTAAGGATTGGATGCGGGAGGAGTTAGATGGTTTGATAAAGCCCCAGAGCTCAATTCTATATGTCCAAATTGGGCTGATTATTGTATTGTATAATAATTTTTTTTAGTGAATGGGAAGACTAGAGCTTTTGTCGAGTAATTTTTTTCTATCTTAAAATTCCTATTATATAAAACACTATATTCCGTTTTAATTATTGATAATAAATAGTAAATATGTACAAAATACTAATAATATGTATAAGATATTAATAAAAAAACAAATACAGTAAGATTTAAAAGAAGAACATGAAGTGAACAATCTTAAAACTATTTATGAAGAAGTTGGTAAGGAGTACGTTCAAAAGAAAACAAAAATAGTAAAACTATTTATTTTCCGACGTTTCATCCCACTTTGTAGAGCTTCACCAGGGCTGCTCAAGTTTCGAACTCTTGAGACTTTGATGTAGTCTCGAAAGCTCTAAACTTGAACAGTCCGAATTTTATTTGGTTTTAGTAAACGAAAATATAAATTAAAAAAAAAAAATAATAGATAATAAATATATAAAAAAAACTGGATGTCACTTTTCTCTATTTTTCCCCTTCTTAACATAAATAAAACAAAAAAAAATACAAAATATTTAAGAATGCTCTGAATAACTATAGGAAAATTAGAGAAATCCGATTCTTACAGGGAAAGTCAGACAAAACTTATATTCTATATATGTATATATAGTTGACTGTAAAAATGTATATATAAGAAGATGGTTTGGGTTACGGTAAAAAACAAAACAAATAGTTTATAACTATTTTAATGTCCGACGTTTCGCCGCACTTTGTAGGGGTTCATCAGGGCTGTTCAAAGGGAAAGGTACGAACTTTTATGGCAACAGAAAAAAATTGTTTATAATATTTGCTTTCTCTGGTCTTTTATAGGTCTGCTAGATGGAAAATGAGTCTGATAACAGACCAGCTGAGATCAACACCACAAGTGGCTGCTATCGTTTTGAAAGGTTAATTGCTCGTAGTCCGTGCTATTTTTATTTTGGAGCTTTTTAAATCCTAATAAAGTAAGGCATAAAAATAATAATAAAGAAGAAAAAGACTAGGAGAGGAAACAAAGAACAAGTGAGGTGGAGGAAAGATGACGTGACGAGCCTGTTGGAGATTTTATTATCTCCTTAAGATTATATTATCCACGGTCGACTATCTTCTCATCTATCAATGAACAATTTTTCCATACAATATTTATTTCTAATTTTCGTTTTTTTATTTCTCTAGACATGATAAAAATAAACTAAAACAATATAGTGATTACAATGATAAATTATGATAAATTTAGCATTGAAATATTTTGATATGAATTTACCTAAAGAAAAAAATTATTAAAATTATTTTAATTTTAAAAATGTTGTATTCTCATTTCGGAATTCCACTTTCGTATTAGTGAAAAAATAAAAAATATCAAAAATGTGTGAAAATACATAGATTAAGCAGACAAACTTTGCGGCTCTCGTAGCATCAATGTCTAGAGAAGTGGGGGCAAGCTGCCACTTCCTCTGGCCTAGCAATTACAAATCTCGCGGCTTTAATCCTAAATCGTATTTTTCTCTTTACGACCATCCTAAACAACCAAAAATGAATCTGTTTGCGCAGACTTGTTTTATTTGCTTGTGGTCAAGTGCCTATAAGCTCACTTTTTTTGATTTACAAATAATAACGAAGATAATTTTTTTAAATCCTAAAATAATTACAAAAAAAATTAATGAAACAATTTCAGTAACTTCTGTGGGGCTCTAGATGGTAAATCCGTTTACAGATGGGAAATTTATTAATCCGTATTCAAATGAGAAGAAAAGTAAATTTGCCCTGAAAGTGCTGCCATCTCTTGAAAAAAAAACTTACTAAAAATCGGTACATTTAGCCTTGAGATTCTAAACTTACAAAAAAGTTGCCAAGAAAATCCGCTAGGAGCTCCTCTCCATTTAATATGTAATTCTAGATCTATACGATTGGCACTTGCCACAAATCCAAGACCTATACAAATGCTTGGTAAACAAATAAAGCAACAAACATCACACACTTGTTTAGTTCTGTTGAAATTTATTGGCATTCAATTTACTCTATTTTTATTTTTAAAAGGAACAAAATAAAGATACGCGAAATGAAGGAAATGTTAATATCAGTAATGCAGGATGTAAATGATAAAAATTCGAGGAGGCCCCTCACCTCCGAATTTAAAATAGCACCCTTTTTTAGAATGGATATCTCATAAATAACAAATAAACATAACAGGTAACCTTAAAATACCAAATGTAGTAAAAGGTAAGACCCAATACGAATTACTTTCTTTTTCACAGTAATGCACTTATTAATTCACTTTTTCTTTCTGTTTTAGAGGGATCGGAAAAAAAACAAAAATGATAATTCTTATAAATAGTAATACATAACCTATACATCCAACTTGCATTCTAAATATGATGAGAAGATGGCTGGGGGTGCGGTCACTAAAAAACACAAACAAGAGAGAACTTATTTAATTGTGCCAACGTTTCGGCGAGAGTTTCTAGCCTTCATCAGGGCTAAGAACAAAGAGTAAGATAACAAACAATGAATATTTTTTGTATTTTTGTATTGTAAAGATAAGAAACAATGAATACAAAAAATAAATAAATAAATAAAAAGAGAAAATATAAATAAAGTGACACAAGTAAATAATTATACAGAATGAAAATTAGTAAAAATAAAGTGATGAAGCAAGTGGAAAGTAAAACGTTTAATTAAATATTATTGGTGAAGTTTGTCGGGGAAGGGGGGGGGGGTGCGGTCAGCAAAGAACAACATAAATATACAAAACCATGTTTATTTATTTTATTAGGTGTTTCGACCTGAGTTTCAGGTCTTCATCAGGGGTTATGGCGAAGGTAGGCCTGCAACTCAACCCTTCTACCTTCTACACCATAATCCCTGATGAAGACCTGAAACTCAGG
>NW_027106510.1:184867-185391 GCF_000696795.3 Halyomorpha halys
ATATGAATATATTAATTTAATAATAATTCAAAATTAAAGTTATGGAAAGAAAGAAAAAAATTAAATAATAAAAAAAAATTTTAATAAATAAAAGAAAATATATGTAACTTATGAAATACGTAAGTATAATACTAGAATAAAGAAACAAAATATAAGGTTGAGCTTGAGACAAAAGAAGTGAATAGAAACCAATAAAGAAGAAGAAGGGGTTAAAAGAAAGATAAGAAAAGAGAATAAAACAAAAAACTTACCTACTCATAGGAGATCGCAAATCTAAGTGAGCTAGTGGCGCGTGCGGTAAGACTCTGAATTAAAAAATACGTTAGCAAGATGACAAAACTACCAGAAGACGAGTATTGCATTCTAGATGTTTTATCAAATAATTTAAATTAATTACCCGAATATATAAAGATTTAATGAACTATATTTGTGCTGTGTTTAATAAAAAATAAACTTAGATTTATTTTTTATTAATATACTTGTTATAAATTAAAGAAAAGGGGAGGATAAATTTATATGTGAAT
>NW_027106510.1:189347-190054 GCF_000696795.3 Halyomorpha halys
AAAAGAATAAAGTTGAGAGAAAAAGGATCAAAATTGTTTTAAAGGAAAAAAAATAAACTGTTGAAGTTAATTTGTTTTTTTTGATTTGAAACAATGAGTTTACACCGAATCGATAGAATTTTAAAATATATATTATCTTGAACAAAAGTTAATTATTTAAACAGTAAGTTGGGGAAATTTATTAATTAATTAAAAACAGAGTAATCGTAAATATTCCTACTATAATATAATGAAAACTGAACACAAACACTCAAAAGGTCGGCTATAAATTCTGTATAACTTGTACCAGCCAATCCAAATAACCCATTCACATGCTTGGGCATGCGCGAATTTGCCATAGTTAGGCAAATGTGAAAAGGCAACTTAACATGAATTTTAAATTGGGCTGCTCACGATCCTATACTTATAACATTTATTACAACTTTTTACATTTAACACATCTTGATGAATAGAGTTGAACAAAAATTAGCATTGGATAAAACTAATAGCTAAAGTTGCCATGGAAACGACAGACTCATGAATGAAACATTGATAAATAAATATCGTATCCATGGCAATATTAGCTATTAGTTTCAACAATAGCTAACTTTTGCCCAACTCTGATGATGAATATTTCTGTTGTAATTATTAAAAATATTAACATTGAAGTTATTTTAAGTAACAATGTTTTACGAACGGACATCTCATTGTTAAAGAATTAAATACAT
>NW_027106510.1:191022-192584 GCF_000696795.3 Halyomorpha halys
ATATTAAATGTTTTACGAAAAGTAACAATGTTTTACGAACGGACATCTCATTGTTAAAGAATTAAATACATATATTATTTAAAAATTGATATTAATGTTTAATGAATATTTAATATATGTAATATGACTCTGGCTAACTTATCTCTAGTAGATTAGAATTTTGACTTTTCCTGCTCAGATAATTTTATTCTTATTCGTACTCAAGTTTCATACGCAATTCGCAGAATCGATTTCAGATTCCGGTATGTTGAGTCATTTGGGACTTTTTGAATTTTATTTGCGTTTTCGATGACCGGTTTTTATAACTGTTTTTTCGCTTTGGGAAATTAATTCACCTTCTTATTTCAATTTTTTTATTTAATAACTTTAACATCAGTACATTAACCTTACCGACGTCACTGTCCATCTTTAGGGAACTGTTTAAAAAAAATATATATAGTTGCAAATTTTTTCTTTTATTAAAGTTTTGAATTATAGCTAAATTTTTACTCCAATATTCATTCCTTATACCTTTTAATACAAGAGGCCCCTGGAAAAAAAGTCAGTTAGCTCACCCCAATTTTTGATTACTTTAATGAAAACTATGAATAATTACTAGTCAAAATAGATGAGTCGGCCAAGAATAGGTAGGGGGAATAAAAAATAACGGCTGTTATAAACGTTAAAAAAAAATAATTCTCTTTCGGAGCCCCATACCTTTAAAACTGCCAACACTAGAAAACCTAAGAAAACATCATTTAATGTTCCTAACCATAATCATGGTTCCTGAGATATAGATTTACTGAAATTCACTAATTATTGATTTTTTAGTATTCAGGCTGTTTCAGGGTTAAGTGGCCAAACATAAAATATGAATTAAGGATCTTAAAACAAGAAAAAAATTTCCTCTGAAGGTATGTTCACAAACGCTTTGTTTATGAAATATTCACACATAAAGATTTTAATTGTTATGAATTATATTATGTTATATGAAATAAATATAAGAATTCTAGTACTATTTTTTTCTAGTATTGTACGTGGTTTCTCAAAATTACCAACAATACTAGAAACACCTTTTAAAGTGGAGTAAATTTGATAAAATATGATAAACATTAAGTTTAATTGTTATACCCTTTTACAAAGCAACATTCCATTAAAAAAAAAAAAAACACTGAAAAATCAGTAGTTAGTGAATTTATTTTGAGAAATCAATATCTCAAAAAACATTCGTCGTACAAATGTCTATTAGCAATTAAACTAAAGCTAGTTTAAATATAACAAGATGTTCAGGGTTGCGGTCAAAAAAAGAAGAAAAATAGTTTAAAACTATTTGAAAATTTGATTGGACATTGAAATAGTTTTAAACTTTTGTTCTTCTTTTTTTGACCACAACCCTGACCATCTTCTTATATTGAAATCTTTACGGTCAACTATGTATACATATATAAAGCTAGTTTAATCTACTATAAAGTACTTTATAACGTTTATCTTCGTAGGAGTAGTGGTTTTTATGATATTCGCTAAAATAAATTAATTTCTAGTTCGAGGAGAAGATGGTTGGGGTGTGGTAAAAATGAAACACA
>NW_027106510.1:193644-194125 GCF_000696795.3 Halyomorpha halys
TAGGTAATTGAATAAGTAGATAAAATAACATAATTAAGGAAATAAAATAAAAATGAAGTTATATAACGCAAAGAAGTATAGATATATTAGTTATTAATAATTCAAAAAATGAAATATGGAAAGAAAAAGAAAATTGAGAGAAAGAAAATATATGTAACCATAATAATTGATAAAGAGGTAAAATATAAGTAAAGTTTAACAAAAGAAATGAATAGAAGAAAAAAATAATTCTAGTTGCTCAGACAAAATTTCATGTGCAATATTACTATAGAAACTACTACTCATACGAAGTTACGTGACATAAACTACTTTATATATAAATAAACAACGAGAGCAAAATGCGTTGTTTTTAGGCCGCCATCTTGAAACTAAAAAAAATATATAAAAGCAAAAACTCCTTGTGTAGTATCACTTTACAGAACATCTCATTTTAGAAAGATTATAATATCGGTTAAAAAAATATATATATATTTTTTCAAGA
>NW_027106510.1:197800-220303 GCF_000696795.3 Halyomorpha halys
CTTTCGAATAAAAAAAAATTTTGATTACAATTTAATTTTTTGTGTTATTTTTTACAATTTCAAGTTCTATCGGGCTTAAAAAAACACCCTATAGTAAGTACCTTTATTACCTAAAGTTAGCTTTATTTTGAGTGCTGGCAGGCGTATGTACGTTGTATGGTTCCTTAGATATATTTTTTCAAAAACCAAACATTTTATAAATTCACTTACTTCTGATTTTTCAGTGCACATTTTTGAAATGTTGCTTTTTAAAAAGCTGTGTCGGAAACTAATGAACGTAAATAGCTCTATTTAGGCTCATATTTTAGAAAATTTTCTGTACTTTAAATGATGTTATATTAGATTTTCTAGCGTTTCGGACGTTTTAAAGATATAAAGATCCGATTGAAAATTTTTTTTTTTACGTCTTGAAAGAGCAGCATTTTTGACCTCTGTGAAGTTGGTCCTCTATCCTCGAAATATTTTAATTTTTGTTTTTAGTTCTAGTAGTATCCATAAGAGTTCTAGAGTTCTCGATTATTTATAGGAATAGTTCTGATGTTTAAAACATCTATAATACCAGTCAAATGCACGCACGTAAAATATTTTGTGAAACTTTAACACCGTATATCTATTTTCCTGGCAACATTAGGGATTTATTTAATAAGGATAATTTTTAGAACTCTTGAGGGGGGGGGGGGAGGGAGAGGGAGCCAACAGAACTCTCAACACATCTCCCAAAAAACGAAAAAAAATTTTTTTTCCATAAATCTTTGATCGTGAATTTTCCACCTGAGAAGTCGCAGAAATTAAAAATTCCTAGAGTTCTAGTTGCTCCTATACAGGATTTAAAGTTGCTAATAAAAAAAAAAGAAACATTTAAAGAAAATAGATTGTTAAAGTTGCGTGCATTTGACCGGTATTAATGTTTTAAACATCAGAACTATTTCTATAAATATAAGTAGATGGTCAGGGTTGCGGTCAAAAAAAGAACAAATAGTTCAAAACTATTTGTTCTTCTTTTTTTGACCGCAACCCTGACCATCTACTTATATTTAAATCTTTACGGTCAACTATATATACATATATTTCTATAAATAATCGAGAACTCTAGAACTCTTATGGATACTACTAAAACTAAAAGAAAAATTGAAATATTTCGAGGATGGGGGGCCAACTTCACGGAGGTGCATTTTTTTGTATTCCCGCTATTTTTTTGTATTCGCATACTCATTTGTTAGGACTAGTAATTATTCATAGTTTTCATTAAAGTAATAAAAAAATGGGGTGAAATAACTGACTTTTTACTCTCCTCTTGGGCTCTTGTGCTATTTGGTTTGCCACTGAACTCTATTGTAAACACCTGCCGGTAGTACGTTATGGTAACTTACACGGTGTCAGCGTGGAACGAAATCGTCACAAACATGAATGTCTAATTATGACTCGCTCTTCTCTCGTTCTGTGTTAAGTGTAGTTAACGATGTTTTTCTCTTTTTTGCGGAATTGTTGTCCCCTTGCTTCAAATTCCGCCAAACCTTGACAGAAATTCTATTCATGCAAAAGATATTCAAATAATACTAATATTACACCGGAAAAAATAGCTTGTTTTGGATTTTTTGTGTACGAAATTGCACGTTTTACTCTTTTTAGGCCAAATTTTGATTTCCGTTGCATTAAATTTATTATTTGAACTAAATTTCTCATAATAGGGGGGTATTCATGATATTGTGTTAAATGTAAAATGTTTTACCATGTTGATGATGAGCAACAAATCGTGTTGAATGTTAAATTCATAAGAGCTTCCAGCGGATTTTCTGAGCAACTTGTTTTATAACCTTTCCTTCTAAAACTTCATGTTATTGTTTACTTCTAAGTTTTAACTAAACTAATTCATTACAACATACTTAAAGTAAGTGAAAAGTATAAGTTGTGTAAAAGTTTCGCCACTGAGTGCCTTGTTGATCATCCGACTTGTGAGGAGGAGAATCAAGATGAGCTAATTGACAACTGTCATTACATTATTATTATTATTATTGTCATCTATTGCTTTATTAGTTATAAAAACATCCAAAACAATACTAACAAAAACTACAAGCAATAACTAACATAACAAATAAAATGACGAACTCATCTGGTTAGTTGGGTGACGTCTTCTCCATTTTACAGACCTAGTAACATACTCTCAACCATTTTATATGTTATATCGTTTTAGCATGGTAAAACAAGGAATTATTTCTCCATTTAACATGATTATTTCCATTTAGCACGTTAAACTTCAGATCATGAATACCCCTAAAGTAGTTTGTTTATCTTTGTAGTTTAGTTCATCATAGTAGCAACAGTAGATTTTATGATATTTGACAAAATAAATTCACAAAACGTTGAATTTATTTTTGGAATATTAAAAACAAATACCTCTGGAAATATTTGACGTTCAGATGTATGCCAGCACTCAAAATAAAGGTAATTTAACGTACTATAAAGTAGGTTATGTCATTTTTCTTTGTATGGATAGTAGTTTTTTTTATGATATTTTCATATGAATATGAATTTTATATATGAACAACTATAATTTAATTTATTTTTAGCAAATATCATGAAAACTACTACTCCTACTAATATAAGTTTCATATATTACTTCACAGTACATTAAACTAAATTTGAGTTCCAATAGACATTTGTAAGTCAAATGGGTTTTGAGATATAGATTTCTCAAAATAAATTCACTAACTACTTATTTTTCAGTACATTTTTTATAAAATGTCGATTTTAAAAAAGCTATATCTCGATTACTATTGGACGTAAATAGCTCTATTAGGGCTCATATTTTAGTAAATTTACTCTTCTTTAAATGATGTTCTCTTAAGTTTTCTAGTGATGTTGGCAGTTTTTAAGATATGGAGCTTCAAATGAAAAATTAAATTTTTAACGTTTTGAAACAGCTGCCATTTTTTATTCCCCCTACCTTTACTTGGTAGACTCATCAATTCAGACTAGTAATTATACATAGTTTTCATTAAAGTAATAAAAATTTTGTTTCTCCTCTTGGACTCTTTCTTGTACAATAAAGGGTTTCTGAACTTTTTATAGAAGGAAACTTGTTTTAAATGCTTGCTAATAAACTATAAACATCTCTCTTGTTATTCGTCACTATTTACGATACTATTTCTACTGAAGGTTCTCTTACTTACATTTAAAAGTTTTACTATTGCACAATACAGTGATCTAACATTTCTATCAGACAGTAAATCATTAGAATCGACCGAAGCATAATAAAAGGTCAGAGGAAATGTCTGTTAGACATAATGAGTGAAGTCATCTTTTATCTTCATCTGGCACTGAGGCTTAATTGCATTGCATAAATGCATAAATGTGCAACAATATTTCATTATTGTCGTTTTGTTTTTTAATTTATTTATTGATACTTACAACCTTATTAAAAGCATATACAACAAGTACATTTGACGTTAGATATACAATGACATAAAACATGTAGAGAATTCAACCATTGATTAAACTCCAATAACATTTTTGGAGTAGAAGATCTCGAGGACATCTTCTTTTCGGACTCCTTGGAGGATTATGAGGTAATAGGGGTATTCATTAATTTGTGTTAAATGGAAAATGTTTTACCGTGTTAAATGTTATAAGTATAGGATTGTGAGCAACCCTATTTAAGGTCATGTTAAATATTAAATGCATAAGAGCTCCTAATGGATTTTCTGAGCAACTTTTTTTATAATCTTTCCAAAACTTTATGTTATTGTTTACTTCTAAGTTTTGATGAAAATAATTTATTACAACTTGCCTAAATTGAGTGAAAAATTAAAGTTTGGCCACTGAGTGTCTTGTTGATTTACTAGCTTGTGAGGAAGAGAATCATTGTCATACATTACTTCATTATTTATAAAAACGTCCTACACAATTTATGGACAAGTAATATGTACTATATAATATAATATGTACTACATTGCTTGCTACTACTACAACAAACAAAATGGTGAGAAGCTGAGCTGTTCTGTTGCATGACGTCATTCCCCATTTAACAGATCTAGTTCAGACTCTCAACCATATGATATGTTATATCGTTTTAACATGTTAAATAAGGAAATATTTCTCTATTTAGCACCTTTAACATGTTAAACTAAAGATCATGAATACCCCTAATGAAGAAGCGAGGTTAGAAACAAGTGTGTTTGGGTGGTTGGGAAGTTATCATATTTACTTCGGGCCAAATCATATGGAACATAGAGGCCATGATAGATGATTTAATTTGTGACAAAGTAATACTACAGGAACACATGAAGAGAAACAAATCAGTTATTTCACCCCAATTTTTGATTACTTTAATGAAAACTATGTATAATTACGTGTTAAAGTTGATGAGTCTACTAAGTATAGGTAGGGGGGACAAAAAATGCTGCTGTTTCAAAACGTTAAAAAAAAATTAATTTTTCATTCTGAGCACCATATCGTTAGAACTACCAACAACACTAGAAAATCTAATACATCGTTTAAAGTAGAGTAAATTTTCTAAAATATGAGCCCTAATAGAGCTATTTACGTTCAATAGTTCACGAGATATAGCTTTTTAAAAGCAATATTTTATAAAAAAATACACTGAAAAGTCAGAAGTTATTGAATTAATTTGAGAAATCTATATCTCAAAAAGCATTCGACGTATAGATGTCTGCTAGTACTCAAATTAAAGCTATGTTAATGGACTATTAAGTAGTTTATCTTCGTAAGAGTAGTAGTTTTCATGGTATTTTCTAAAATAAACTGATTTCTAGTTGTACGGACAAAATTCATATTCATGTGCAAATGTCATATCACGTTTCATGGTTATTGAAACAAAGATTTCCCACAATAGATTTACTAACTACTTTTGCAGTATAACATATATTTCATGAAATGTTACTTTAAAAAATCTGTGCCTCCGTAACTATTGAACGTAAATAGCTCTATTAGGACTCATATTTAAAAGAAAATACTCTACTTTAAATATTGATTTTGTGTTGTTGGTAGTTTCAAAGATATTGAACTCAGAACCTCTGAATACAAAAATATTTTGAAACAGCCGCCATTTTTAATTCTCCCTAAATATACATGAAAGACTCATCAAATTTGACTTGTAATTATACGTAAATTTCATTACAGTAATCAATAATTGGGGTGAAATAACTGACTCTTGTACTATAAGGAGAATTATGAATTTTACAAAGGATTTTGGATTATAAGGATTGGATAGGAGTGACATTCGCAGTTCCATTCCTCGACTACGCATGTCCAGATAGGCCTTATTATAGTCATGTTGATCAGTCTTTTGTTGTGGACTTCTCAAAATTAAGCTCTTATCTTTCAAGATACATATAATCAAAAAATTAAATTATAATTCCGTCGATGGCCATCTATGACTTTTCTCCGCGACTAGAAGGCCAATTTTCTATAAATTTGGCACCATTTTTACAGGTTACTCCAGGATGATACTCGAAATTTGCATTCTACCACTAATATACTAAAAAAAAAGATGTTTGAGATGAAATGTTCCTAGAACGAAGCGTTCTACACCTCGGACTAACGAGGTGTCCCAGCTTAATCTATCCTTCTGTGTTCTTTATACACTAACTCTTCTCTGTGGGTATCCAGTATTAGTAGTTTCACTGTATGCATAATAGTACAATAGGGGTATTCATGATCTTTAGCTTAACATGTTAAATGGAAAAACACATGTTAAATGGAGAAATATTTCCTTCTTTTAAAGGGGCATGTTAACCAAGCCGTGGCGAACTCAGACATGCGTGAGCATGTGGAAGGGTGGCTTGGCTTGGATTTATGCAGAATTACTCTTTCAAACCTTTCTAGCAGGTTAATGCTTTTATTGCTTAGGATCCAAGTTTTTCTACCGAATGTGACGACTGGCCTTATCAACATTTTGTAGAGTATATGGTATATGGTAATAGAGAAATAAGCTTTATTTCCAGCAGCAATTCTGCTTCTAACTTCTTCTTCTTCTTCTTCATCCTGGTTCTCATTGATAATAGAGCAAAGGTAAGAAAAACTTCTTACCACCGAAATTCTAGGGTCCCATTACAAGGCGATTCTGCCTCTGGTCTAGAGCCTTCTTACCCAACAGTATTATCTTGGTTTTTCCCCATTAATATGTAGGCTATCCTTTTTGCTTCGAAAGAGGAAGAGAATCATTGTCATAAATTAGTTCATTTTTTATAAAAACATCCAACACAATCTATGAGCAAGTAATATGTATAATAACTATAGTGCTTGTTACTACTACAACAAACAAAATGGTGACAAGCTGAGCAGTTCTGTTGCGTGGCATCATTCTCTATTTAACAGATCTAGCAAAAGACTCCCAACCATGTTATGTGTTATATCATTTTAACATGGTGAAAGAAGGAAATATTTCTCCATTTAACATGAGTTTTTCCATTTAACACACTTTAACATGTTAAACTAAAGATCATGAATACCCCTATTGTAGTTCTCCATCAGGGGTGGGGATTTAAATCTATCTATGTATTTATAGGGCAGTAGGGTAGCATGGTGGCGGCTCAATAAATAATAATATATTGTAAAAAATTTCATGACATTTCTTTTCATGACTTTCATACTAAAAAGTTCTTTAGAATTACTGTATATTTTAATATTTTAAATTGAAATATCTAAATAGGGGGTGGGGAGGCCAATTTTTCCTCTGACCTGAGTGGCTGACTAGGTCCAAAGCTTCAACTTTTTTTTCCTAAGTTTAATGCTAAAGGAGGGATCCCCTAAGAGTTTGTTCCTGTCAGACAGTCTCACAGGTCAGTTTTATAATGCAGTAATCCACATTTGAAGAATTGAGACTGCTTGGGTCCGTCCAGAGATCAAAGAAGATTAGTTTCTAAACCATGACAATATGTCCTCTCAGACATTGCTAGCTGCCACTGAAGTTTTGACCAAAATTCTGCAGCCTTAATCTGGTTCCTAGTGACTGGTTTCCCCAGATCAGAGAGACCTGCTAGGGAAACAATTTGACAGTTCAGGCAGCTTTGACAAGGTTCTTAAAAGTCTTCTGCCTATGTGGAGCCTATAAACAATGGAAAAAACACTAGCAGAAGGGTTTTGATACCCATGGGTCACATATTGAAGACTTTTTTTAAGTTTGTTGCTAAAAAATGTTTAAATACATTTTTGGTTCTGAGGCCTGAATTGAAACTTTGTGAACACATCTATAAGCCTTTAGAAAAGAAATGTAATCATAAAAAAGTCCAGACTCAAATAATTTAAATTAATTAATGTAAATAAATTTGGATGATTATCATCAATAGTTACTCTGACCTCTCTTAAAAAAAATGGATGAATATAGAAAGGTGAAAAATAAAACAAAAATGCATTGAATAAAAACAAAATAAATAAATGAGGAAAAGATGATTGGGGATGCAGTCAGTGAATAATACAAATAATTAAAAACTTATTTATTAGTGCCAATGTTTCGGCCATAATTTCAAACCTTCATCAGGGCTAAGAACAAAAAACAAAGTAACAACCATAATGAATAAAAGGAATTGCGGAATGATAACAAGAAAACAACTAATATTACTGGTACATAAATAGTATTGAAAAACATGTATAGTCTAAGTATTATAAGAAGATGAATGAGGTGTATAAGAAGAACAATAATAAAATTAAGTAATAAGAAAGAACAAATAATAAATACAAATGAAAATGTACTTAATAAATATATGTACAAAATAAGAATTATTTAAAAATGAGTGATGAATAAAGTGGAAAATAAAACGTATATGTAGATGATTAAATATGTGAGTAAAATAACAGGATTAAAGAAATAAAATATGATATTATATAATCCAAAAAGAATTAAGAAATATGAATATTTTAATTTAATGATAATTATTTAAAATTAAAGTTATGGAAAAAGAATGAGAAAGAAAGTATATGTAGTTATTGAAATATGTAAGTAAAATACAAGAATGAAAGAAATAAAATATAAAATTATATAAGGCAAAAGGAGTAATTAGCAAATATGACAATAATAACATGTTGTAAACATAACTTAATAACA
Source organism: Halyomorpha halys (assembly GCF_000696795.3). Classification (NCBI taxonomy): domain Eukaryota; kingdom Metazoa; phylum Arthropoda; class Insecta; order Hemiptera; family Pentatomidae; genus Halyomorpha; species Halyomorpha halys. The sequence continues at coordinate 205,863 of NW_027106510.1, forward strand.
TGAATAAGAAAATAGTAGAGAAGAAGTGGTTTAATAAGAAAGATAAGAAAAAATAAATGTAAAAAATGTACCAACTTGGTGAAGATCTTACAACCAAGAAAAAAATTATAAAATTAATACTGTTTTAATAAATTAAGTATTTGGGAATATGCTAATAATAAGTTATGTTTGTCAGTTATTAAATTGATGGAAGAAGGTTCCAGTTGGATATAAATAAATAAATTCAATCACCAATCCACTTCTAATTTGAAAAGTTAAAATAAAAAGATTCAAGGGGAAAAAATAAAAAGATTATCACAGAAAGTGTTGTATTTCAATAAATAAATTCTTTACACTTAAATTTTGATAAGAAAAAAACTGCTTCTTTGATGAATATAAAATTACAAAATTAATCTATGTGTTGAGATCTATGCTATCAGTTAAAATCAGCTGTAATAATTGTTTACAAATAAAAATTATTATTTTTTTTGTTGACAACTAATCACAATATTATTTACATAAATTTAACCAATTAAAAAAAATTATAAACAACCAGGTAGGTAATATAAATCCTATGATTTTTCTTTTTTTTTGTTGTAAATTATACAAATTATATCTTCCAAATATAATCTAACATTATATTAATAAATTACAATGGAATAGTATCTAAAGCATATTCAGTTAAGTACGATATAATGTTTATTTATTTAATTATATAACTTCTTTTTTTTTTTTTTATAATTACATGGTCAATTATGGACAGCGAAAATCTTTCTTCAATGGAAGATGTTTAAAATCTAATACTATCATGGATAGATATAGAGATCAAGGTTACACTAAATGTGTAACGAACGAACGAATAAAAACCATCATTACAATTTTTTTTTTCGTACCCTTTAGAAATGTATAATAACATTATTGGTAAATACATAATACAATAAATTAAATATTTATCCTATTGTGTCATCTCTAGGGTACATATTTCATCTCTTGGATTATGTCAATAACAATTTTAATTAAAGGTGCATTATATTATATCTGGTTTTATTACAAGTGTCAGTTTTGGGAGTGCCAATAATAAAATAATAATCTATAAATAAATACATTGATATCAGAGTAGAATTTTAATTTTAAATTGTATATATATAAGGACCGATTCTCATGATGATGAATTTTGAGAATGACGTTGCTAATTTGTTTAGTTTTAAAAAATCAATCAATGACTAGTAATAATCTTTTTAAGGACATTGTACTATTTTCTTAAATAATTTAAAACTATGTGATACATATTACCTTCCAGAAATATATTTACATTTAGATTCTGATTTTTAATGAAATATAATAAAAGGTAAGTGAAAGAATTGCATAGAAACTGAGGATCATATTATATAATATATATATAAACTTTTTTTTTCACTGAACTTTTCTATTTTAACTGTAAACTTAAAAACGTTAAGACTTAAGACTTCTTAAACTAAACCATTTGATTTTACCATTTTCTGAAAAACAGCACTTATGATTTTGATTAAATTCATCAACTTAATAGACAATTAAGTTTTCTTTATTTCTATTATAGGTATATCTTATTCTGATCGAAAGATGGTTTAAATGCCAAATTAAAAAAAAAAAAAAAAAAATTACTTAAGTATATTTAATTTTATTTATTTAAAATATTTACCATCTTACATTTTTAGTAGTAATTAAAAATACTTTAATAGGAAATATGAAAGAATCTGATGATTAAATAAAGAAGAGAATAAATGTTTTTATGTTTCTATGGTTGCTATGACAATTTTTATAACCTTTTGACTGTTCTCATAACCATGGAAACACAAAAGGTTACTTTACCAAAATTTAATATAGGTATGTCAGGGATCTTACAGTAGCATTTTCCCTAAAAATGACTCTAAAAGTCCCACTTTATTGGATTTTACCATTTTCTGGTAAACAGAAATTGATTACAGAGATTGATTAAACTTTTGTTGATATATATAAAATGTTATATTGATGTACAATTAAATTATCTTTAATATCAGCTAGGTATTATCCCCATTGAAATAGTCTGACAAGTTTTTAACAGCTAAAATGTCAAATTTTCATATCTTTCTTCAAAAGTATTTATAATTTTGTTTTTTCAAAATAATGATTGGTAAAAATAAAAAATTGATAAAATAAATTTTTTGTAAATAAGATTAGTAATACAGATGTATAATGAAACATTGGAAAGCCAAAGATTTTATAAAAATAATTATCTAACATTGAAAGTCATAGGAAAGTGGCAAAAATGCAAACATAAAATGAATTTATAAATATACATTTTTGTTTTTCTATGGTTTTTATGAGAACAGTCAGTTTTTACTTTCACTTATCTTTATATAAATTGTATATTAACAGAAATTATTATGATAATGTACATCTCAGCTGTCCTAATTCAATATAAATTAATCTTTATTCAAGGTCGGGCGGTAAGTTAAAGTTGAGCAGTATATTTCATAATGTTTTGTGACAAATTTTAAAACTCGTGTAATACAACCAGATAAAATTATAATGGTTTGCATGAACTCAATAAAGTGAACCTTTATTTTATAAAGTGAATACTTTATAAATCATGATGGCTTTTATTATCCGTTATTTTGGCATTTTGAAATAATTGCACAAAAGTGCCAGAACTTTTTTTGAAGCCATAGTCCCAGCTATCACAGCTTCTAATGTCAATGTATGTTAATATTAAAAAACTATATTTACACTTCTTAAAGTAAATAGTCTATTTATTATCAAACTTTTTTTTCAATAGTTTTTTTATTCAACATGAAATGATATATTTTATAGCAAGTTTATAACAAATATATATTTACAAGGAACTAGAATAATTTACATAAAACTGAGTGCCTAAGGCGATCTTCTAAACTTTATAATATATTAACAATTTTTACATATAAATACAGACAGTTTTGTCGATCAGATGTGCCAAAATTTGCTTTAAGTGAAAATAATAGAAGCAATTAATCATATATTTTCTCATATCTGTTAGAATATTTTTTTTTATATAAATAATTTGAAATTCCAAGCCTTGTGTTGTGCTAATTGGGCTGAGAATTTGTTGAATAAATACTACGGGCAAATATACACATAATTAGAGGTGCTCAGTTTATACCCGAATTAGATTTCACTATTCACAGCCAAATATCGAATGTTTAAGATTTGATATTAGTAAAATTCAATGATAAAAATAATTTTTACTTTTAAGCGTGAATGTTCGATTTACAGGGCTCAATATTTGACTAAGAACCTTGTAATATTTATGAGCCATATTTGAAATTTGGGTGTTATTTTTTGAACATGAAAACTACTAAAAAAAGAAATCTTTATTTATCGTCTTTGAGGTCATTTAAAAATCACTGTTTGGTATTGATACGTTTTAGCCATGAGAGTGAATATCATAAAAGTTACGCAGAAGAATTATGTCATTAGAAAAAGAAAAATATATCTTAAAAATATTTTTTAAAAAACTACTACTATCAAATGAAAATTTACATGTCTTTTTATCAATTTTTTAAACACTACCTTAGCATATTTATATATAAAAATATTTCATTCATAGAATGGAGGGGGACACAGCTCAAAAAGTTCATTTTAGAATAAACCAATATGAAACACTATGAGAACTGTGAATAAACTCGTGTTTTCCCGGATTCACAATTGCTTGGTATAAGATCACAAGATTTGTCTATTGCAATGTTTCCTAAAGTATGGTACATGTACCCATAGGGGTATTATTATATATGATTTTGATGAGAGTATGCAGTGCAATAGATTTTAACTGCATTTTATTTCTAGTGTAACAAGGAGTTTACTTTTTTTTTATTTTTCTCGATTATACAAAAACTCTTTTAGTGATCACTGCACAATATTTTATTTTACATATGATCACCGTGTAATATTTCATTTTATATATAAGGTAGAATAATAAAAATGGGTCATAAAAAAATTCATCAATTCTTGCAGACTTTAGTCAGAGTTACAGTGTCGTACCTACCCTTTATAATAATATATACCAATGGTTTTATGTATCTATTGATCTAATCTACAGTGCTTATCTATCAATAACATTTTTTTTCCATTGTTCGGATACAAAAATGATATGAGGATTCTGAAAGAAAACTTAATTATTTGTAAAATAGGGGTCGGTCTGCTGTTAGGCGGACGGAGGCACCCCCCTTGTAAAATATTAAAAAAACCTTTGTTACTCATATGTTCCAGGCAACAATGACGAAACAAAATCCTACAACAACAGGTCAACTATTAACATGTAATCAACCTATTCTAACCATGGTGGAAAGGTCATGTTTTCATTTAATAGAACTACCATGAAATAAAAGTCAATCCTATTGGGTTGGATACGAACCAGTACTGCTGCAGCTAACGGGGCGCCTCAACTCCCTCAGCTACAAATGACCCTACTGCTACGTGTACTATCAACTTTCACCCCAAATCTAGTGCGCCAGTACTGCCATATACTTTAGTTGTTAGTAGCAATGGGCCAATCAACCCCTTAACTTTTTTATTTGTTTTAAAATATAAACATTCAACTAAAATTTATTCAAATAACAATTTTTATTTAAAACTGTTCAATATTTTTAAATAAGAATTTTAAATCCTGCAGGTACAGGTTATATTAGATGGTCAAAGGGTGAGGAGTCCCAACAAACAGAAAATAACATAAATATATATAAAGCAGATATATTTTGATTATTATCAAAATGTATGGATTTTATTTTTATGAGGGGGACTCAGTGTTAGAAAATTCATAAAAGAGGCACACAGATGTCAAATGTTTGGGTAGCTTTGGTCTACTGTTTCATTCTAATGACTATGAATTTTCTCATAAAGATGAAACCAACAGAAATATAAGCTTGAAGGAAGGAGTGTTATGGAGGGGATAAGCTGGTAGAAAAAGTGAAGCCAAAAAGGTTGTACCTTTCAAGGGCGTGTAGAGGAATAGGGGAAGAGTACGAGCCAATCACTGGCTGCCTTTTGTTTGAGTTTATATTACAATGGTGGACATTCCTATCAACCTCAATGTAAACCTTCCTTTTGTATGCGTGGCCGTTTTAGCTTCACTTTTGCTTTCAAGAAGAGTAGGGTTATGCTTTCTATACTTAAGCAAATTCGCGCATACGCAAGTATGTAGATGGATTATTTGGATTGGCTGGTATAAGTTGGCTAAAATTTGTGGCCGACCCGTTGATTGTCGGTTTTTGGGCACAAATCAAAGGGTGCTTATACTGCTGCATTCAACATTTCTGTTCAGTCTTGGTTTAGAACTGCAAAGAGGTAAATATTTGTGCTCTCTATGTTTTCATTTATTAATTTCCCCAACTTCCATATTCAATTATTAACTCCATTTTAAGATTGTATATTTTAAAATTATATTGATTTGGAATAATTACTCTGTTTTAAATCTTGTCAATTAACTTTAACCGGTTTTTTTTAATTATTTAACACAGAACAGATATAAGCTTATAAAGACATTATATGTTTGGGTGATTAAATAAACAAGCATTTGATTAAAAACCTAGAATGAAAATTGAATTTATAGGTCATGTAGTATTATTTATAATTTATTAATTATTATCATCTATCATATAATTTGCTGATTTTTACGTTTCCTTTCAATCCACCTCTCTTTATTTTGTTCCTTGTTATAATGAAAATAGCGTTAATCGAATGTAATAGCCGGCAAAAGTCAAAAGAACGAAACAAGTGAGTGGATATTGTTTGTTATTTCCTTTATTTACCAAGCATTTGTACCAGTCGTGAATTTGTGACAAGTGCTAAACACGTATATTCAGTACAAGATTTTTAATAGGGTAACTTTCATTTTATATGCTTGATACCTTAGTGATTTTATAATATAGGAAAAAAAATATTAAAAAATAACTCTAATCATAATTGTTAAGTTGAGTCCAAAATATCTATCTATACACCTTCAAGGGTGACTTTATCAAAGATGACTCCTAAAGTGCAGTGATGGTACACTAAAAAGGTGTATAATTCACTTTCAGACGAAGTATTTATCGTGATATGAATACTTATAACAATATAAAAATAATTATAAACTACAGTGCTCTACTGTGACAAATAATGAATAACACATATTATTCTAAAAAATATATTACAATAAAAAAAGGAAAAAATATGAAATAAAAATAAATTATTTAAAAAAATCCATTTAAATATAATATAAAAAAATATTTCTTTGCTAATAAAAGTTATTGATGAGGATTTTGGTTCCTCAAGAATTTTTAATCTTTATGAACACATCCTTTGCAATAATAGAATAATGAATCAAAATTAGGTTATGAAAGAACTTAAAAGTTCAATAATAAACAATAGAAACCATATAGCCCTCAGAAACCCTACAATATATATCAACTACAATAGCAAATAAGTTTTGATGATATCAAGATTTTGGATAGAGAAAAAATACAATAAAAATAAATAGTAAAGAAAATTTATTTATAAAAAAAGAAATGGAAAAGACACTGAATATAAAAGAGGACCACAAGTTTATTCCTGATATCTGAAATTCTATTCTATAAAAATAATAATGAATTAATTTCCCCCCGCCCCTCATCTGCAGTCCATTATTAATCCTTAACAATGTAATCTTCCTTTAGAGCAGAAATGATTGAATAAGTAACGATTGTTCGTTATATAAGTTGAAATTTTTTATTATAATAATGATTTTAACAGATTAAGTAAGTATAATGTAATTTTAAAATATTCTTTTATTTATGTATTGTTTTCTCTAATTATTACCATAAATGAAACTAACAGATTGTATAAAATTGTGGATGTATTATTTTTGAATTCAACAGCGAATTGTATTATGCTGAGGAATGGGAAACGATCTTCCCAAAACGTCCCAAAATATAATAAATATACCAATAGCTCACTTCTGAGTAGTGATAGATATATTTTCACTAACTTCAGAAAAATATGGTCAGGGTTGCGGTCAAAAAAGAACAATAGTTAAGAACTATTTATTTTCCTACATTTTGTCACAGTTTGTAGAGCATCATCAGTCTTAAAAGATACACAAAAAACTAAAAATATATTTTTTAATATAAAATAAATTAAGTACATTTTTGACCTTATAGTTTTTTACATGATTTTTATATTCTTATCATTGTTTATTTTTTATTAATGCTATTTTATTTCTTCTTTTCTTTTATTTGTATATAATTTTCTTTTCAATTATTTTTACATAATTTTAACTCTACTTTAATTTACCTTTTTTTTTTTTATCATATTATCTTGTTGTTAACTATTTTTGTTCTTTTTTGACCGCAACTCTGATCATCTTCTCTGTTATTTGAAATTATATGGTCAATTATTTATATATATATTTAATACAACTAAAGGTTCTCTCTTTCAGGAAAATTAATTGAAAAGTTGTAATTTTCCTAAAAGAGGGAATTTTTAATTGTCTTTTTCATAAAGCTAGTGGAAATGTACTCAGCACTACTGTGAAGTAAGCCTTCGATATGTGTTGAAAACATTGTATTTTTTTTTAAGGCTTTTTGGCCTTTGGGCAATTGTGAACTTTAAAAAAAAGTTATGTCATATAATGAAAAAATTAGGTTAATTCCCGATACTTTGGGTTACTTTATAAAAAAAAAAAATCAAATTTGATCCACTGAACTTTTATACTGTTAACTACTAAACTTCTGATATAATTTGTTCTTCTCAATTCATATTAAATTCCTCTTGAATTTATTTTTCTTTAGTGGCATGAGATTTTCTTTAGAGAAAATTCAAATTATGGAGAGTAGATGTACATATAATTTAAAAGATCAAATGTTAAAAATAATTTTTTTTAATACCAATTGATACAATAGAGCTAACAATATTTATTTTCATTATGTATGAGAAAAAATCACTTATTTACTAATTGATTCGCTTAAATAGAATTTTTTTTTTTTGTTATTTATAAATTTATATAGAAAATCAGCTAGACACAAGGAACTGTCCATGCTCTCTCCCTACCGGTAAAAGTTAGGATATCACAGCTGTTGATTTGTTAAATCGGCAGCAAAACTAAATTAATTAGAGAAGCTATTTGTTTTCGGTATTTTATGTTTCATCTATTTGCAAGGGCCAGTATCGATAATTTTATATTTTATTTATAAAATATATTGTCTTTTTTTAATGTTTATATTTATTATTTGATATAATTTTGAAATTCGATATACAATATAAGAGAAGCTCTCTCTGTAGCTGTACTAATAGTAGTACAAATTTAATTAAGTTTAGGTACAATTTTCAGATTAAGTAAAATTCTTGAATTTACTGGTAATCATAATGTTAAAACAATGAATTTGAGAACTCTTAACATAAATATTTTAATTCAATACGATGTAAATGAAGTTTATGAAAAACTTTCATTAAAATTAAAGAAAAAGAAGTTGACTATAAAAAAGAATAAGTGCACAGGATTTAGTAAAGATTTTTTTTTTTAATCAATAAAGATTTCTAAAGCCATGACTCCTATCCAAAAAATAAAATATTACTCCGTTTCTTGATTATATCAGTCGAACTGTATAGTTAAATTCACTTTCTATACTCAGAGCTTGTTAAAATTGTGCTAAATATAATATTCAGTTTATAATAACCGTGCATTTAAAATAATTATCAGAATATATTATTTAAATCAAAGTATTTCTGCTTGAATCAGTACAATGGAATAATACACTGCATATTGTTTATAACAATGTATTGGTTATAATGACAAATATTTCTTGGATTCTCAAATCCTTAGCAATATATTTTTTGTCAGATATAAGAACCATGGTTAAAAAGATTGATCAGGCATAGCAACTCATGGGTAATAGTGACAGCATTCCAGAAACTCATAAGAAGACTTTTCAAACAACAATCCTCATTTTTCAAAGAATATTTCAAACCCATGTTTTAAAGGGGGATGAGATTATTATCCATTCAGTGAAATGTTTACTGTTTTTCAAAATTATTTCCTCTATGTCAACAAGTCTAAAAATGTAGGTACAGAACAGAATGTAAGTAGCTCTACCATATCATCGAGCTAAAAATAGAGCCTTAATTCTAGATCTTGAAGAAAAATGGGATTTGTTAAAAATTACAATGAAGAAATTGTGGCGCCCAATACTGATTACGCCCATTACCCCCACTGGGGCTACTGCAAAAATGGTTTAATATTCCCCTCTTTTTTCCTTTTTGCTATTATGAATTGCTTTAGAGCTATTTCCTTCAGGAATAGGCATTCTTCAGAAAGATTTCTCGAGAAATTCCTACTTCACATTTACATGATTGGTTTAACAACGATCAACTATAATGAGCGAATATGCCTGATCCCTTGGAGGTCATTATAAACAATATCCAGGGTATACTCTTAGATTTCTTGATCTTATTGTTCATGAGTAATGAAAATAATATATATTTATAGAAACTTTCTGCTTTACTGTATTCCATATTTATAAGTAGTTGTTTCTTGTAACAAGATAATAACATGATAATTGAAAAATCAATTCAATTATTTGATCTGGAATTTACATTCAGAAGTATCTAATAGTTTTTGTTATTGAACATTTTTATCAACTATGGTAAATTGGATCCTTTTAACTTCAACCTTTTCACTAATTTTCTTTTTACATTTCCAATTTCACATCCTCACAATTATTTCTAAAATAGCTGTAGGATATCATGCCCAAGTCTTATTTAATATGGCTATTTAACCTTTATTATTAAGTAATAATAAGAATCCTATATTTTTAATGCGGTAGATTAATAGGTTTTGAATTATTCTATAAAGAATAAACTTTGGTATATTAAAACCACATTTAGCCAGTTTTCCAAATAGCCAGGTTTAAAATGAAAGTTGTCTTATTAATAGAGGGTCCCGCTTGAGTTAGTCAATATTAATTTTTCTTTCCCGTCATTGCGCAATTGTCTCCTTGTTTTGAATAACTCTATAAAGGATAGACTTTGGTATATTAAAATCCAACAATAGTTTTAATTTGGAAGCAGCTGTTAATGAATAGCACTTTTGTTTTGACATTTTATTCACTTATTTATTGTGCCTTGACCTCAGATAGTAATGGAAAACAAAGCATGTGGAGAAGAAATTAAAATGTTTGTAGACAAACATGTCGCAAGCTGTCTAAACCTAATGAATTGTCTTACTTATTAGCAAGTAGTCCACTTGCAATTACTTGTACTATAAATGATTATGCCAGACTCAGTCCTGTCTTCATAGTTAATGCTGTCATGATTGTAACTATCCAGTAGTTATACCATGGTAGTGGCTAACACTTTTGCCCTAATAACTGAAAGTGTGCTTGTTAACGATTATACCAAACCCAATGTGAAATTACAATTAAATAGTTATACCATTTTTCAAGGCACTGAGCGGGTATTTTTTTGTAGGAAGAATCGGCAGGACTGGTTATTAGTTAAGTAGCCGTAATAGAGCAATTGACATTTCCAGTTATATATCACTGCCTTTTCTAAATAAATAATTATTTGAATCTGTGTGTAAAATAAATAATTTCTAACAAAAATGTTATTCTTACAATACTGATTTTTTTTTTGTATATTTACCAGAACTACCTACAACCTAGTGAGGATCAAGTATAAAAAGCTAGCGACTAATAAGGGTTAGAAATTATTGTGAGACTGTGAAATTGAAAATTGAGGTTATCATTGATAATAAAATAAATTAATAAAAATATTGAGACTAAAAGAATCTAATTTATTAAAATTAATAAATATAAAGTCTCAAACAAGAAACCTATGTATATTTGATAAAGTTAAGTATTTCTTCTGTAAGTCATAAATTATACAGCTCTTTAAAGCTTGCATATTATGTAAGTAATTTATATTAATGTAGTTCAATATGTTTTTCATTAAATTATTATTTTCGAAGTGATACCGCCATTTTGACATTTTCATTGGTTAGAATATGTAAATTCATCATTAATAAATGTATGTCTCTTTGTAAGTGTATAATATAAATGAAGGTAAAAGGTAAAAACGATCAGAATCATATTTTGTACTTTTGGTTTTATTCAATAAAATAGGGTAACTTACCTCTATCTCTTCTTATTGTAAATCAGTTCTTTTGTAATACCATGAACCTAGTTTTTATCAAATGATCTGATAGTTGTATAGAAAAGTTTTCATTAAACTCATATAGATAGCACTGATAACTCAAATTTGAAAAAAAAAATAGACTCTGATCGGTTCTCTTCAGTAAACTTCAAATATATTATATCATATAGATGGCTCATATCTCTTGCTTGAATGGCTGCATTTATATCTTAATGGAGACGTAAATATTTGAGTTTTTCTTTTTGTAAATAAAGTTATCTAAAGATTACAAGCTATCATATAAAAATTAAAAAATACAGTTTTAATGTTCTAAAAAAATTGTCTTTTTCAACAATATGAAGATAGTTCATAGTTTATAAAACGATCAATACACTTGTTGATTGTTTTAATGTTTAAAGGCTTGCATAATTACTTGTAAAAGTTTATTTCAGCCTGTTAAAATATATTTTATGCACTTTTAAAATTGCTTATACACTACTCTCACCGTGACCCACAAGAAGTATTGGATACATGTATTTAGTACCCGCTGGATGAACTTCTGAACTGGGTGGGGGTTCCCCAATGTCAATTTCTACTTCAGTCAGTTTAGCAGTTGAACCAGTCCTCGATAGGCTGAGCCTTGCACTGGAACCAGCTCGCGAGAGGCTCATATTAAGTGATCTTTCAATGTCCTCAAGCAAACTGTCACCGCCGACCGAAGATTCAGATCTCAAAGCTGATCTCCGTTCGGGGCTTTGGTGCACTTCTGCATTAACAGTGATGGAGTCTGATGAAATCGTTGCTGGAAGTTCTTGAAGAGATTGCCCCGAGTGAAAGCTCGAAGACGCACTTGTACTGTCATTATTTGTCAAAGGTCGGCCGAGTATTTCAGCTAGTCTTTGATCAGTTAGGAGGTGCAAACTGCTCAACAATGGTGATGACTCTGTCGAAGTCAAAGATTCGTCAAGTTTGATGGGTTCGATTGGCGGTGGAGGTGGCGGACTTGGAGATTTCGTTTCTTGCTCTCTTTCTGATTCTTTATGAGATCTTTTTCGTCTGAAAAACCTTGAGAGAATATTATTGTTTTTGTGATCTGGATTATAACCCGTAAGTTCCGACACATCCGTACTAAAGTCTGTTATATCGTTGAGGTTTTCATTGAAACGTACACTATGACTTTCTTTAATGGCTCGGTGTCTCCTTTTCTTGTGTAAACCTGAAAAGCTACCGGCTCGAGAACTGATACTGGATACCTCGGAAAAAGATTCAGGAGTGGCTAGAGGAGCGAGGCCCATCCATTCATCGTGAAGCAGCTCAGGCCGTCGTTCAAAAACAGGAGATACTAGAGAGATGAATTCCCAGGGAAGATGATTAGACTCGTTGTCTTCCTTCGGGGATTGATGGTTATTGGACGTGAAGCTGGTCTCTAGACAGATCCTATGGGCAGGCGGCGTAGTCGCAGCACTAGAGCCGGCCAGAAGGTGACAGTGCTCAATGTCCGACGGCCCTGAGCTATTGTTATTGTTGTTATTGACTGATCTTTGAGGCTTTGCTGGGCCCAAGCTTGTTATAACCTAAAACAATGATAATTAGTTAAATATGGCTTAATTATTAAAACAATTTTCATACTGTCTATACTTTTTTTAATAAGACAGAAACAAGGATTCAATTCAGAGGATAGTAACAAGTTACAATTCATTAAATTAATGCTTCAACCAGTTTTTAAACTTTGTTACTATAACAGGGAAGATAGCTGTAGTTAAGAAAAAAAAATCTAAACAATAGCCTTTCTGTTTCGCTATTATTAAATAATTTATTATTGAAGCAGATACTTTTATACATAGTATATACTTTCATTTTGCATTAAAAAAGTTGAAAAAATTGTTTTGTTTTTTGTATATAATGTTTTCACTTTCTTATCACAACAATATTATTGTGATAAGAAAATGATAATGGTCTTAAGTTGATCTGTAATTAAAAGTTTTAAAATTTGTTGTGAAGAGTGACAAAATATGGGAATTAGACTGACATTGATGACCTGGGCAGAATAACCTGCAAAAAGTTTTTAAATTATTCGATCTGAGGTGTAAAGTTGTATTTAAGATTGTCATTGAGGATGGCCGAATCGACCGAAATGTAGGACTTATAAAGAAATAATAAAGAGTGTTTTGAGACTTAACTTGGATACAAATTATTTTATTTAAACAATTGTTTTTTGTATTTTTATTTCAGCATATTACTCCAAGCTTGGGGTGAGGTGCCTATTATATCTGGCTTATTGAGACATTATATTTAATGAATGTTTTAAAGGCGAATCTCATTCGTAAGTGGTAAGTGAGCACCTCTTATGACCCAGATCTAAGAGCATGAAGACACTTATGGTTCCTCTCCTTGATCTTCCCACCTTACACCCTTTAATACAGTTGAGTAAAGACTAACACATAGAGAGATCTATATGCATTACTCAGTCACTATTTTACATTCTGCTCACGGAGGCAGAAATTACTTTAATGGGAACATTTATATTTATTCTACATGAGACAGATAGGAGCAGGAAAACCATTTCCTCTTTTGATTACTTTAGATGACAATGGGTCTGCACTGAAAAACAGAAGTCGTCTTCTCCATGACTTTGTCTCTGCAATCTTACCATACTTTAGTAACTTTATGTTTAATTTATATTTTATGTGCATCCTAAATTTAATTGTTCTCAAAATATGCTATTTGTTTATATATATAAATATATTGTAATATCCTCTTTTTTAATAAATAGTTGATATTCATAGATAAATGATTTTAATTAAGTTTTTATTTTATGTATATTGTTTCAATATTGTTTATTTGTTATTTTAAATCAAATGCAAGCTAACCAATTTTCATTGTCTATAATAAATTCGTGATTCAAAACAAAACCAAGATGGCGGTACATATCCTTCAGTCAACAAGTCCGTTGAATCAAGGCAATGTTGAGCAGATTCAAATATCATAAAAACTATTTTAACTCTTCCCATCATAATTGAAAATACAGTAAATTTAAGAAAAAATAGAAGTCAGGAAATAGTGCTAAAGAATAATATTCAGAAAGTAAATCATTTGCAAAGATCCCTAATTGTTGTGCGACAATCGATGTTTACATGGAACATCGAGGCAGGTTTTGGTTTTTAGAATCAATCGTTGTTTGGGCGCGCAGGAGAAATGATGTTTCCAGGATGAGGAGGTCCTCATCAATTTCTGTCCAGCAAGAGTGGACAGTTTGAAAAAGGAAGACAACCAAGAAGAAAAATACTCTGAGTTTGGATTGCCTGATGAGAGGACGTCCGTCGGCTGGAAGC
>NW_027106510.1:220661-223961 GCF_000696795.3 Halyomorpha halys
TTTTTGATCATTACAATATATATATTTAAAATTAATTTTTCTTTCCTTTTTTTAGCTTAGATATTCATTTAATTATTTATATAGGGTTTATTTTTTATTTGATAAAGAAGACATTATTTTTATTGTCGAAGTCAGCTGAAGAAGCAAAAACCAAGTCTCAAAAAATGGCCTGTGTTTCTGTGATATCATTTTAACTCCAAAACTATAAGTCAAAGGTGTAGCAACGCTATCTATTAGCAAGAAAAAGAACTACAACCTTCATCATTGCCCAACAGAGAGTGCTCTTCAAGATAATCAGATAAATTTTGTGATATTAATTTGTTAATTTAATTATAAATATTTTTATGTTCTGATTTCATAAACCATGTCAAATATTATTATCATTGAAAATATATTATTTTAATAAATAAACACAAAAAAATAATATGCTGATACTCTAATTAATATGCTGTAAAGTAATTTCCTATTAAAATTACTACTATTTTCTAGTAAAATGATTACCCCAAAATCCTTTATTTTTGGCACCTCTTTTAAAAAAGGTAATAGCGACAGAAAATATGATACTTGACTCCCTGGGAACCATCCACCATTACATACATGGAAACTGAAGGGAATAGAATCTTCCAGAGGAAGGATGACACACATATATTGCATATTTTATTAATTTAGCATATATTTTTAATATTTACTCTATAATTTTTTTTTTTTACAAATTTTAAATGTTTTTAAGTTTAAAAAGAGGAAAGATTGGAAGATAAAATATGAAAAAAGGATAAAAAAAAATCATATACTATTATCATATATTGTTTACTCGATTATGATTATACTTTGTAAGATTTAGAAAAATTTGTCTAAATAGATTTATGTAAGTAAACTGTTGGACAGCACAACTTTTTTATGAATAAAGTTTTTATTCCTCTTACAAATAAATAAAGTCATCTTTATGTATGTGAGTAAAATCAAAGATATACATTCTGTTTGGACATATATAGGTAATACTGTTTATTACATAAGTATTACATATTGAAAAAGACACTGCATAAAACCCTTAGTGCTCGATTTCTCATTTACGAATAAGTGTCAGTCGGACTGCGATAGAGTAGGGATCTTCATGATTCAAGTCAATCTGGCTTTTGGATGTTGACTTTATTTCCGACTGACTGTATATCCGTCTTTTTGAGAGAACCAAAAGGAACTGTGCCAATTCTTCCAATAAAACAAGTTCAGGCTATTTTACTCCTCAATATTTCAATTTAAACTAAACAGGCGCAAAATTATATCTAAAGAAAATATAAAAATAAATAAAAACAAAATTCATAAATACCATTATATTAAAATGTAGCATATATAAATTCCTCATAATACATTAATGCTACTCAAGAGTACAAGAAACTGTAAATAATAAAATACAACCTAAAAATTAATCACTTTAACTATTTTTATTTCTCTTTACATAAAAAGAATTGAGGCAGTGTTGGGACTGACCCACAGAAGTGAAACTTCTGGAAATTTAATAATACATTCAATTTTTATTAATAACGATCTTGCATTCCCTCTTGTAGCTTATGGCAGAAAATATTAGTTCCATAATAATAATAATTAGAATAGAACAACCATTTTCTAGGTCAATTCTAGCAGGAAAATTTATTATATTGTGTTTGATTTTTAAATCAAATTTTTTGCTGTTGGCACCATTTTTGCTCCCCCTCCTCTTGCTTATTTAAGGTTGACTTTGACCACTGGACTTCGAATAACTCTCTTTTTTGGCTTCTGGATGCTCGCCCTGAAAACACGTACTCTCAAGCCACCGGACTTTGTAACTGCTTTCAGCATCACATTTCCATCCAATTTCCTTCATTATTCCTTCCAAAATCAATCTTCAACCCCGCTATGCAGCTTTAGGTACGATGATCTTACTTTACAGATAAGAGTTTAAAATTATTATAATGTTTAAATTATAGGAAACCGCCAATTTCATAAACCAGCGTTTATTAGCACTTACTGCATCTAAATTATACAGTCCGCTCAATCTCAACCATATTGTAATAGGAGATTACTAGATAGTAGGAGCTCACACATTGAGCTGGGGTTATTAAGCTTCTCTAACCTCCTACACTCTTATTACAATTTAAAACTTTTCTTGCTAGAATTGACCAGTCTTCCCCCCCATCCACCAATTCCGTTTTATCTTGCATCACTGAATCAATTTACTCGCTATATTTTTTTTTCTTGAGTTGTCGAACATCGGTAAAGAAGTTTCACTTTAAAATTTACTATGCATGAAGAGAAATAAAAATAGTTAAATAGAATGGATTGAATGAAGTTATTGTTTTAAATTAATACTTACTCTCAAACAAAAAGTTATTGACAAAATAAATAATCACTTATTTATAAGCAGTTTCTTAACAAATATAATTATCAATTTAAAAATTATAATAAATTAAATTTATTTAGTCTCAACACTATTTATTAATTCTTCTCACATCTCCAACTTTTCAGCCAACCTGGTCTTCATCAAGGATAATATCAATTTTAAATTTCATGGCCTCGCAATATTTTCTAAAACAATTGCAGGCTACTATGCCTAAATTTAATATAATATAGTTAATTAACTTATTTTTTCATCTATATCCTTTAACAATTATTCATTTAAATAAAAATTTGATTTACTACTAGTAGACTATCTTATCAATACCACACTATAAAGGTACTGCCATCTAGTGGCAAACAAATGAAGTTGTAGGCTTGGGTAGCCATCTTTGCTTGTAGAAAAGAAGAGTATCCACATTCTCAAGAGCAACATAATTTTCTGACTGAGATCAACAATTCACCATGTGTGAATAATTTCGCACAGCAGCCAGGCAGAGGAATTGGCAGGATGAAAGAGGGAAGAGAGCATAAGAGAAAAACCAGTCTTTAAGTTCCATCGAAACCTCAGTAGAACATAACAATAATCAACAACCAAGTAACCTACAATATCTTCATTATTCTATGTAACCCCATTTCCCTTACCTCCAAAATTCATACAGAATGGACACATCAAAACAACAAGATAAATATTTTACCGTATACCTTCAATAGATTATAATTGGGCATAATACCCTGCAATTATTTAAGAAAGTATTGTGAGGCTGTGAAATTTAAATTTGAGATTATCATTGGTAATGGCCAGGCAGGCCAAAATGTTGGAGATGTAAAATTAATTTATAAAGAGTATTGAGGCTAAAAATATCTAATTTATTATGATTAATTAATATAAACAGTCTGAAAAACAAGAAATCAAAATATATATTAAATAAT
>NW_027106510.1:224011-276567 GCF_000696795.3 Halyomorpha halys
AGGTCTTTATGTATGATTTTATTTGTGACAAAGTAAGGAGCATTGAGGATTTTACGAAGGATTTTGGATTGTAAGGATTGAATACGAAGGTTTAGTGAAGTCTTAAAGCTACATTATATTTAGAAAAAATAAGATAAGTTTAGTGACCGCATTTTTTTTTTTTTTTTTTTTTTTTTTTTTTTTTTTTTTAACAATAGTATTTACTTACGAAATTGTAATTTACCTGACATTCAATGAGGACAATTAACAAGTACTTTTTAATATATTTTTTATACTGAATAAGATATTACGAAAAAAATGACCATGACTTTGTATAACAATGCTACGAGCTCACAAGCATATTTGATGAAGTATTGCTATAGTTATTGTTACTAAGTGTATTTCCATATTGCTACCTGCCTCCCCTACAGTTTGACCTAGCTCACGTCAGGCAAGGTTGGGTCATGTCGGAGAGTACGCAGTCATTTGCTGTGCTTCCAACGACCATGCTTCTGTCTCTTGTTTTGATGTTGTTTCTTCCAAGTATTTCTGCAACCAACTACTATGCTTACAGGCAGCCTAAGAGGAACCCACCACAATGGCCGAATCTCCTTAGTATTGTGAGTTTGAAGGAATAAAATAAATCTTAACCGTTCTAAAGGTCATAAATACAAAATTACTTTGGTTCAACTAGTAATTGTAATTTTGGGTACAATATTGCAATTACAATGGTTCATCAAGTAGAAATTACTAATCAAAATTGTAATTTCATTTTCCTATTTCAAAGTAAAGTAATTGTAATTACTTAAAGAGATTAGAAAGTAGTTGTAATTTTAAATGCAGTTTATTTTAGCCCGTCACTGAGAGACCGTGTGTAATTAATTGTAAAAAGATATTCCGGGTGGTGGTCAAAAAAGGTACACAGATTAGAAAAAAAAAGTATTATCTAGGAGGCTCCGTGTGCAATGTAGTATTAAATAATATAATTATAAAATTTAATCAATGGATTTAAGACAATCAGAAGGTATATACAATAAGAAAATGTTTAGGAAGAGCTAAATAGTTCAAGAGTCCAAGAGAAGAAGAAAACAAGTTATTTCATCCCGATCTTTGATTACTTTAATGAAAACTATATACAGTTTAGAGTCAAAATTGATGAGTACAATTTTTCAAAAAATTCAATAATTTAGAAAAAAATATGATCCATTATAAAAATATGAAGGGCGGCAATTATTTAGGGAGATAAAAACGAATAATTTGCCATGGATTCAAGAAAAAAAGATAATAAACAAGAAGAAAATAATGTAACTAAAACCGAACCAAACCAAAAAAGATTGGGAACCTCTGTTATAACTATTTTGTTCTCCCTATTTAAAAATTCCCTCCGTATGAAAAATTATTTTTTTTCAACATTTTGAAACAGTCGCAATTTTTCTTTTTCCCCAACTGTGGTTTGTCATGTTATCCTTTTTGACTAGTAATTATTCATAGTTTTCATTGAAGTAATAAAAAAATTACTACTCATTTTTTTTCCCTTGGCTCTTGGACTAACACTTTTAATTTTTTCAAAATCTAAGGAAAATTAATGCAGCTATAGGTAACATCTCCACCAAGTCTGTTAGGAAATGACATAAAAAAATATATATGGTGTATGAACATAAAATACATTTTCATAAAGTAATGTAATAGAAAATAGCATTTAAGTTTTATTAACTTAATAAAAGAATTATTTTTAGTCACCTAGGATGCTTGTATAATCTACTGGCATTCATGCAGGCATGCAAGAAAAACAAAATTTAAATCGTGCTTATTGGAAAAATGTGTAGAGGTTATCCACGGCTTCCATTTTTTTTTTTTTTTTCTGCAGGGAAGAATATCAAAGAATTTTAGATTTATATATATCAATGATAATACCTTATGTCAGTGAGGCCGTACTCAAGTGGTGCTTGTGCTATATCTGAGAGTGTTCGGACAGCTGCCCTATGCTTGTTTTTGTTATGGTGTTGCAAAACCTGATCCAGACAGATATTTGCCAAGTAATAGATACAGAAAATAAAGTAACAACTTACAAAATAAGCCTTTAAAAAACTAATACTCCTTTTCAAGCCAAACCATACAAAGCTCAAAAATAAGTAAAACATAGCAATTGAAAAAAAAATTCTTTTAACCAGTAATAAAAAAATTACACACATAAATACTAGTTTTTTTTAAATATGTAAACAAAAATATTATGTATGAGGATATGGTTGGGAGTGCAGTCATTAAAGAACTCAAATAAGTAGTTGTTTATTAGTGATAACATTTCGGCCAGAATTTCGGGCCTTCATTAAAAACAAGATAACAACCAATGAATAAAAAGAATTACAGAATGATTAGAAAATAACTATCATTATTGATACATAATTAGTGTTTAAATTTATGAATTTTTTGAGTATTATAAGAAGATAAAGGCTGTATGAAAAGTGTAACATTAAAATTAAGTAAAAGAAAATAACAAATATTAAAATATATATGAATATCTAGTTATATATATGCACAAAATGAAGATTAATAAAAATAGAGCGATGAAAGGAGTGATAAATAAAATGTATATGTAGGTAATTAAATATGTAAGTAGAATAACGGGATTAAATAAATAAAAATATAAAGTTATATAATGCAAAATAAACAAAGAAATATGAATATTTAAATTAAATAATAATAATTTATGGAAAAAAAGTAGAAAGAGAATATATGCAATTAATGAAATGTGTAAGTAAAATACTAAAATAATGGAAAAAAATATCTTATTTATATTTCTTATATAATAAATATCTTTATATTTCTACTTTTTTTAAAGGTTTCTACTTTTTTTCATATCTTTAATTTTAAATTATTATTATTATTAAATTATTTCTTTGTTTGTTTTGCATTATATAACTTCATTTTTTTTATTTCCGTAATCCTGTTATTTTACTTACATATTTAATTATCTTTATATATGTTTTATTTCCCACTTCTTTTATTAATTTTCATTTTTTACATATATTTACTAACTAGATTATCGTATGTATTTTATTATTCATTCTTTCTTCTTACTTAATTTTAATATTACTCTTATACAGCCTTTATCTTCTTAAAATACTTTAACTATTCATGTCTTTCAACACTATTTATGTATCAATAATGTTAGTTATTTTCTAGCCCTTATGAAGGCTAGAAATTCTGGCCGAAATGTTGGCTCTAATAAACAAGCTTTTAATTATTTGTGTTCTACACTGACCGCACCCCCAATCATCCTCATATACATTATCCACGGTCAACAATCCTTTTATCAAAATATTATGGGCTTATTTCAATTTTATGTATTTCTTTGTTAAAAAAAAAAAATCAGCTATATGAAAAACTTTTGTCTAAAAATAAAGAGTACTGTTCAGATGTGAAAGAAACAATTTACATAATGCAATGCACTAAGCACTATTATCACTACACAATAGACTCTAAATAGTTTGTTCAAAGATAATAAAAATGAATAATTTGCCATGGATTCAAGAAAAAAAGATAATAAACAAGAAGGAAATAATGTAACTATACCATTAATTATAAAAAAAGGTGCACTATATTTGTGAAATTCAGTTCACACCCTCATGAGTTCTTATAAATCCAGGCACTGAGGTTTTGTGTTTCAAAATTTTTTTCAGAAAATAATAATTCTTTAAATTTTTATTTTGGTTTCAAGATGTAAATAACTAGATATAATTGTATAAATGAAAGGTTATTTTTAAAATGGCGCCCAAACATTGATATATTGAAAGTAATGTAGAAGATAAGCGTGACCGACCGCTCAAGAGTTATGATCTGAAAGTGATGAAGTAATTTTATCATGGAATATTGATTTACAATTAGTCAAAATCATTACAAAAAAAATCTTATAAAATTTAACCTAACATTTAATCTAGTCGTAATGCAAATAAATTAACATAGATGAATAGAATTCTGTATTGAATACAGTTCAATATTGAAAATATTATTTTTTTTACATGTTCATCCATAACCCACATTTATCGCCACCAGTTTGCAGGTTGATGAACCAGAACTAGAAGTAACTATCACTAATCAACCTCTTTCAATTGTGATAGCTCATTTATCTTTTCATCAAATAATCTTGCAGCCGCCTCTTAGACTAATAGTTGGTTTAAATAAATGTTAAGTTACTATAAATGTTTCTATTAAAATTTACCAACAAAGACTGGTAAATGAGTTCTATAAAACATTGTGGGTGGAGAGGGTACTCTAAATTTTCTGCTAAGAACAGAGGTATGAAGAAATGAGAAACCATACACCACTCTACTTCAGCCCAAGACCATTTAGATTATTGAAAGCAGGAAAACTTAAAAATATCATTTTTTAAGAAGAATTATCGAAAAAACTCATTCCTCTATTTGATGCAAGAATTAGAAGGCTTTAATTGAATTAGTAAGATGAACTAGCCAAAGACTCTGAATGTATTTTATGCATCAGGAACCAGGTGGAATCTAGAGTGATGAGTGGTAAAGATTATTCAATGAGGCCAGAACTAAAAGTCAGTTTTCAGCATTGTATTACTGATGTTGGCCTGACACACAGAATATCCTTTAATCTTACATAAACTATCAGCCTATGCAAGATCTTTATGATCACCCAATTAATTGGGAATTATGACATTGAACCTTTGAGTTGACTAAGCCTTACTAGCAAGTAACATTTTAAATTAGGCTTAATATTTAGAATTATGCAAGTCCAAGTATTATATAATAGTATGAGCTTTATTATACCAACCTCATGATGAAATTTTAAAATCTATAATTTAAAAATGAAAAACATTTTCACATAACAAAAATAGTGAACATAAATTAAAAGTGAATAGATATGAAAATGTGAGGATAGAATATAAAAATTATAAATACAGTAGATACTAAGTGATTCAATTGTGGCTAATTTTTAGAAATAGTCATTAGTTATTTAGAGCATGTACCATGAATTAAATATTATCAACAAAAACTTTTGTGAATTATATTTCTGCAATAATTAGATCATGTTTTTATTACCATTAAAACAAAAAAATACATACAGTGGAATCCCCATCATTGGTACCAAAACAAATGAAAAGGAAGATAGAACCAGTGTTGTAAAGTTAGCACAATTCTCTTGAGAAAATATTTCTCAGAGTGAGGATGCAAATGGCCTTAGTTTTTTTTTACTCCCAAGAATGGAGTATATTGCTTTCAGATGAAGCAGACTTTTGTGTTACCAAAGTTTGGATTATAGGGACTCCACTATATTTCAAAATTGTATTATTTAACTATAAGGATTGCTGTTCATTTAACAGAGTATACTCCTGGTAAATAGTTTAGGGTGGCCATCTATTTTGAGTAAAATCTGTGGCAAGATGAAACTTTTACATTTCCAATATAATCGATATTTTTTTCAGTTTTATCTATATTACTTTTTTAAAAAATATATTGAGCAACAGGATATAAGTTTTTTCTTTATTTTGTTAAGTAGTATCAACGATTTAGATCAAATTAAGAAAAGTGAATAAAATTTATATGTCAATTTCGGTCATTAATTATTATTTTGAAAACTTTTTGGTATCGAAAATATTAAAATGGAATTAAAATATAACATATTAGAAGGTTAAGGACTTGAATTTTTACTTGAATAAAATTTGAGGTACCTCATCAGTTGTGTCTAAATTCTATTTCACCAATTAAAGGCAAAGTTATATTTTTTTAACAATATTCCTCTAAAATTATATTATTATATTAAAATTAAATGTGTACCTCTACAACCCATGAAGGGTTAGGGGTACAGTACTTTTACTAGACCAACGGTTGTGTAAGGAGGTGTTTGGTCTGAATCACGCTTGACCGTCAGATTTACTCAATTAAGGGGTACTTAAACCACAGGGATGACTCACGGCTACATTAAAACAAAAAATAATTATTTGCTACAGCTGGATTTGAATCTGGGTCCTAGGAGTTTATAGTACAGTGCCTTACCAATGAACTAGCCACTCCCAAATCATTTTATATAATTATGTAAACTTAACTTTTGTCATGTTTAAGTTTCATTAGAAAAACTATATTAGTTTCATTTTATTTATTCAAAAATTGAGTTTATCCTAAACTTTGACTAGTAGTGAATGTAAAGGAATGAAAAATGTATATTAATTTTTATATATTTCAAACATTTTCTACTGTTTGTTTTCAAGTTAAATCAATCATTTTTTTATCTTCATACAAATAATTTACAATTTACAAGTTATGATTCTCTCAGCCACAAATTATCTTGAATCTACTGTAGTAAGAAAATTCTAAATACAAGATTTATCACTAATAGTTGATAAAAAATAATGATGAATTTACAAAATAAAAACACAGAGTGTACCAGATTTTTCAAATAATAAAAGAAAAGAAAGATTCCCTTACTAAAAAAATAAATAAAATAAAATGAAAAGTGTGTTATAAACATCTATCTCTTAAGCACAGTTTTATAAGCCATCATGCCATGCGACAGCTAGAAGTAATTAAATACATACTTCTTTGACTTCTTACTTTCTAGAAGTTCATGCATAGACTATATCATTTATGAATTTTGAACATTATCTTTTCAAAATATCAAATGCAAAAGTGATGAATAAAATTGATTCTATATATACCTTTCTTTTAATTTCTTTGAAATTGTCGTCAGTCCAAAGACTAAAATATAACAAAGAGCTTTTGTATACATGTATATAAGTAATAACAGCCAATAATATCATCAAAAGCGATACCTTCATAAAATTTATTGTAGTTCTTCTCGTCAATGAAAAATTGAACACTTAACCAATAAAAACATAAATAACTGAAAAGTTTGCATTTAGAAAATACCTTGTTCAATGCTTCCAGAACTTTATCAGGCATGTGATCTTGTATCATTACTGGAGAAATGAGGACTTCGTCGAAATCAGTGTTGTTTGCCCAAATTGCTTGGTATACTGGATCGTGTTTCTTCAATACTTGCCTGTTAAGTATGTATCAACCATTTAAATCACAAATAAAAAGAATACAAGTTTTTACTTAATAAATAATTTATTAACAACTTCAAAAATAGGTACTTTACATTTTTTATGATGAGATTTTATTGGCAATCGAACAAAACTTAAAATTTATAAATAGTGTATCAAAAACATATAAGATTAAAATCTAAAGGATAAATTCTACTTATAATCTATACTTATGTATGTGTTTTATTTCCTTGATGTAGATGTTTTTTTTGTTAAATCAAGTTAAAAATATTTATTTATGTAATGATATTACAGTAGAACCTTGCTCATTTAACCACGATGATACTAGGGGTAGGTCTCATCAAGAGTGCGATTAACCATTGAAATAAAAAAAATGATATGCTTTAAGTATTAAAAAAAAATTATGTTTCTCTTTGTATTAAAAATAAAATATATATTTTAAATCCAAAAAATTTATTTAATTTATAAGAAATTTTTTAAAATAATTATATAGATACATAAAATAAATACTATATACTATGATTTTCATATTAACAGTTTATTAAAATATTTATAATTAAAAAAAAATGTAGCACCCTGCTGCTACCCTGTGGACTTCAAGTAAAATATAACTTTTAGGAGCAGCAGTCATGAGTGGCATTTCATACCACCTGATGCAACCTAGTGGTCAATACATAAACCTCGATCCAACAAACTATCCTACATGCAGTTACCCTCGATGCCTTTTCATGGCCAGGAACATTATTAACAAAAATTTAACTATAAAAATCTATCTGAAATGGATTAACTACTAAATATTTCTAGTAGAATCCACATGGAACGGACAAATCAAAATATCGGATAAGTATTTCACTGTATACCTTCAAGTACCACTGATAGAAAAAGTAATATCCAATCTGAATTATGTAACCATACGTAATGCAACCTATTAATTTAATGTTTTTTCTGTTTTAGAGGGATCGGAAAAAAAAAAATTAACTACTTCAAAGGAGACAGTGAGAAAATACATTGGAGGTATAGTTAATGTGTTAAATATAAAAAATGTTAACATGCTAAATGTTATAAGTACAGGATTGTAAGGAACTTATTTTAAAGTCCATGTTATATCTTACAATCTATCTGGAGGCTATCTGCAGGACTAGAGTTGAGACTGAAGAGACTCATGAATTGCTTTGTAAGATTTATCTTTGGGTTCCCTAGATGCGCTCTCAAGTCTCCTGCTGGTATTCCGAGTTGAAGAGGCTCTATCCAACCTCCTGAAGGCAATACCTCCTTGGTGTTTTTCTATTCCAAGTTCTTAACATCAAAAAACCTACCTATATCCTAGATCTCCTCACTCTTTGTTCATCTATCCACTCATTAAACACCAGATCCCATCCGAATGATTTATATATGCCCTCCTATAGAACCTCCTTCTTTAGCAAATCCTTCGTCATACGTGCAACCTCCCTCTGGAATTCTCTTCCCCTCTCCATTCACCAGTCCTCATCCATTCTCTCCTTTAAACAACCAAACCTCCACATCTTTGTAATCAAATAAATAGGCAGGTATTGATTAACATTATAAACAGTAGTAAAGCCAATATACCAATGTAATTTCATTCTACTATCAGAAAATTTGTAAACGCTCGCCAGATAAAAATCTCACTATATGAACCATGTATTTATTCTGAGGGGACATATGTTCCAGAATAAAGTTATTTTTTCATTTCATTTCATATCTTAAATGCAGAGGAGCTCCTGATTTTCTGGAAAACTTATTTTCTAACCTTGTAAACTTTATGAGATAATAGTATCTCTAACAGCTTCATCACATCATCTTTCCTCAACCTCGTTTGTTCCTTGTTTCCTCTCCTAGTTTTTTTTTTTAAATTACTTTATTAGAGAATAAAAACATCCAAAACAAAAACAATACAAACCAAACACGAACTATGAGTTGCTAACCTATCAAAATTACAACAGACAAAATGATGTGGAGCTCAGCTGGTCTGTTGCGTTACATCATTCTCCATTTAGCAGACCTATTAACATACTCTCAACCATGTTAAATGTTATATCATTTTAACATTCTAAAAGGAGGAAATATTCCTCCATTTAATATGCTAGAATAAAGATCATTAATATCCTAACTAGTAGTGGATAAAATAATTCTACCATTATTTTGGTGCAGGAAACTGTGCTGTTATTTTATAAAAATCTACTTAGGGTTTCACTGCCATCCTATTACCTGTGAGCAAAACCGAAGGCAAATACACCTTAGCGACCTCTATCCTTCAGCATGGAACTAAAGCAAAAACTTTTAGAACTTTCTTTCTCCCACTTGACTGTAGTTGAATACTCTACTGAGTGTGGCTACCTCCCTGCAAGGTTTTAAGGCTAATACCCTGTAAAACTTGCAGACGAAATATGATAAGATAATATCTCTCAACCTTGATGCTCCTGTAAAATCACCTCTTTTCCAGCTAACCTAACTTTAGTGTCTATATTGTATTTTCTTAGGGCTTCTGATATGCATCTCACTCCTAAATTAAATTGATGCCTGGTCTAAATACAAGCTTGACACTTGTGTAAGTTGCATTTAAAGGAAGTAAAAAATTAGTTTGTAAAAAACTCGGCTATTAAATTTTTGACATTATCCTGATTCCTGGGATCTTGTTGAGACATCACACCATCTGTTGAACTTTCATATTCTTTAAAATGTTTTAATATGATCTCAAAAGTTTCCTTTGCTGAGGTATGACTAATTTTCAGATCTTTTAAGGTTCCTCCAACTGATATTAATTTTAAGAATAAGATAGGAGATGGATTCAATTGAATTAATATTATGGATAAAATATTTAATATGTACTAGTCAGATCAATGTTCCAGAAATCGGAATCAAAACCTCGATTACTTAGAAAGTCAGACTTGCAGAAATTGAATCGGCGAGGTTCTACTGTAATAGCGATACCTGTTTCATATATACTATAAATTTTTTGTCCTCCTTACCTTAACTTTTCATTATTTATTCTATTATAATAATTTGGGAACAGAAATATAGCTTATTTAGCTTTAATCTAATCCAGTGTCTGATCATCAGGTTTTTCATCATTTTGATTTAGTGTGTAATTCATACTTAATTTATTTTAAAAAACAAAAACAATAAACACTTATAAATAAACAATGAATAATAGCTAGAAAAACCTTTTTATTGTCAACATTTACTTAGTTGTCCTTTTTGTGAATAAGTGCATTTACAAGCCTCTTTTAAATTACTATTTATAATAAGCTTAATTTTAGAAAGCGGTGCTGATATAAATCTACAGAATGTCAGAAAATTAATTTTGTTAATGAAGCAAGTTTGATAAGATTTTATGAAACAAATTTGAACTAAAAGCCAAGTATAGAACGTCTGCATATAGTATTTTTGTGCGTATTACCAATCTATAAAGCGATTTCCAATTTGTGAATAGTTTACAATCTCTATTTACTTACATGATGCACAGGGATATTGGTAAACGAATGGAAGACAATGTAACTTCCCTAATAATTCGGAAACTCATAAAGATGAGATAAAATTAAATAAACAACTATAATCAATAGTCTGTAAATAAAAGGAATAACATTGAGGAGTATGAGTGATCTTGCCGTATTAAAATGTCCTATAGGAATCTAGTTATTTAGATTAATACAAAAAGTAATAAATGCAAGAGAAGAATATCCCCTCTTTAAATTAAATTTTTTGATATTAACGGCGCCAGATAGGAACTGAACCCACAACGTTCTGTTTCAGATGCTCTAGAACCCATGCAGCTGTCACGTACCATAATTTTAAATGTTCATTTCTTGACAGTAAGTATCTATTTTTATCACATTAATATCAGTTTTGGGTTCATAACATTTTTCACATATAGCAAATTTAGTAATAATGAGACTTATTAATAAGGAAATTATTAATCCCCACTGCATTCATTTACTATTATAAATATTTTTTTTATTAATAATAGAATTCAATTATTAAAAATTAATTTGTTCACTGATTGACAGAAAAAAACATATTGAAATGGTAACAATTGTTATTTTCATTTTAAAAATTTTCTCTTACCTCCATTTTTTCTCGTATTTCTGCCTGTTGTCAGACATGGAATACAGAGAACTCGGTCAATAATTTGTAATAGAAATGTATTTTTAGAAATATTATGTTCAAAGATGAATACTAAATTTTTTCATAAAAATAATGTACAAACTCTCTGAGAAACAATATATAAATTATTCTTTCCACTAAAATCCCAGATATTCACTTTTTTTTTGCTAAGAATTATAAAAAAATATTTAATTTTTTTTCTACAATAGATTACTTTTTTTCATATAATGAGGAGAAGATGGTTGGGGTGTTGTCAGTGAAGAACAAAAATAAGTAAAAAGTTATTTGTTAGTGCCAACGTTTCGGCCAGAATTTCATGCCTTCATCCGGACCAAGAATAAAAAATCAAGTTAACAACCAATAAATAAGAGGATAAACAGAATGATTAGAAGATAAGAAAATAACTAACATTGTTAATACATAAATAGTGTTGAATGACATATGTAGTCTAAGTATTATAAAAAGATAAATGTTGTATGAGAAGAGTAATATAAAAATTAAGTAAGAGGAAAGAACAAATAATAAAATATATATGAAAATGTAATTAGTAAATATATGTACAAAATGAAAATAAAATAATAAAAGAAGTGGAGAATAAAACTTTTATTTTTAATTACTTTATTTATTTTATTTATTACGTATCAGCCACTAAGGACCAGGTGAACATCAATGGTTAGGCTTCTTTGGGAGTCTTGATTTTCTTTCTTCCCATCGCAGTTTCATAATCTCTGACTGTCTTTCTTTCTTTCTTCTGACCACTTTGTACCCCTTTTTCTTCCTCATCCAATATTGGTGAGATTTTTCAATGTTTTCCAATACGTATCTCTATCTAGACAGTTGGTATCTGAAACTTTAAGTCTCTTTAATTCCTCTCTCATTTGCCTCAATTATTAGTAATATTGTGTTTTTTTTAAATTGTTAAAAATCATAAGCATAATAAAAGCTATTTTGTAATAGGTTATCCTTGAAGATGGCCGAATTGGCCGAAATATTGACTGTTTTCAGACTTAAATAGGATAAAATTTATTTTATTTAAACAATGAAAGTTTTATTCTCCACTTATTTTATTATTTTATTTTCATTTTGTACATATATTTACTAACAAGATTTTCATATATATTTTATTATTTGCCCTTTCCTCTTAATTAATTTTAATATTACTCTTCTCGTACAGTCTTTATCTTCTTATAATACTTAAACTATTCATGTCTGTAAACAATATTTATGTATCCAAATTGTTAGTAATTTTTTTATTTTATAATTATTATGTATATCCTTTTATTCATTAGTTGTTATCTTGATTTTTTTTTTCTTAGTCTTGATGAAGACTTGAAACTCTGGTCAAAATGTTAGTACTCATAAATAAGTTTTTAGTTATTTGTGTCCTTCACCGATTGCACCCCAGCCGTCTTCTTCTCATTTATATATATATATTTACGGTTAACTATTAACTCATCATTATTTTTTTTCAATAATTACCTGATTACATTAGAAGAAAACGGTTAAAGGCTGCCCTGGCAATTTAATTAATGTCTATTCATAAAAAATGGAAAAATATTACAAAATTAGCGTGGTACGTAAGCAATCCTTGCTCCTACTTTTTGCTGTTCTACCAGCCTGAATACTAAATAGATTAAAAAAAAGTCTACTAAGTTATTTATAAGCAGTTAATATTATAAAAAAATAAGCTTTTTATTAAAAAAATAAATTATTTAAACATGTTCATAAAATTTTGATTAAATAAGGTAAAAAAAAAAAAAAAAAAGAAATAGGAAAAAGACCAAATAATAGATTCAGAAAAATTCCAATAATTTTTCTCCCCTCAGCATGTTAAGCTTTCTACATAAAAAAAGTAATAGATACTGACTCAGTCTTCGACGGATGATGCCTAACAACATGTATGATACTGCCAGGCGGATAGAGAGGCTGGTGCAAGGTGAGAGCTATTGTATTGTCACTCGGATGAACGGCTGCCTCACGAGCAGCATTTTTCTCCAGTTGATAAGCCTGAAAATAATTTTTAAAGTGTTAATTGATATTAGTCATGAATGTTGATACAGAAAAAATGAAATATTTTGGATTATTAATTAAATTAAGGCTACCGATAAGGAAAAAATGCT
Source organism: Halyomorpha halys (assembly GCF_000696795.3). NCBI lineage: Eukaryota > Metazoa > Arthropoda > Insecta > Hemiptera > Pentatomidae > Halyomorpha > Halyomorpha halys. The sequence continues at coordinate 237,260 of NW_027106510.1, forward strand.
AGTCAATTTCAAAATAGTTAAACAATAAATGAGTTTAAGAAAAAATTTGGAAAAACTACTAATATGCTATACTAACAAATGCCTTAGAATTTTTAACAATTATTCATGTAACACATCAATAACTGTTGCGGCAAACATATTGTAATAATTAATTCCGTACTCTGACGTACCATATTGTATATGCAGTTGTAAATATTTTGTGTTAGCTTGTTATTATTTATTCCTGAGAGGCATAAATAATACCTTACTAATACCATTATTGTGTACATAATGTATATACACTCAGGCGCTCTTATCTCTCTAGTTAGGATTAGTTACTAGTAGGCTGGCCATATATATAACCAGAATATTCTGATCCTCATGTCACTCTACACGGTGGGTAGAGTTTTACTATCTTCCTCTACGAAGACAACAATTACCCACAAGGGGCCCCATCACCCATGGTGATATAAAGACATTGTTATAAGTAATATTAAAGGAAGAATTTTAATTTTGTATTAGAAGAATTGTTAAGTTATTTTTTTTTATTTATGTTGTAATATCATCTTTTTTGATAGATCGTTGTTTTTTAAGGTTAGATGGTTTTAGTTGTTTTATTTTATGTATGTATGTTCAATATTGTTCATTTGTTTTGTTGAATCAAAGAGCAAGCTTGCAAATTTTGATCAGGCAAATATAGAGTAAAAGTACATACTTCATAATATTCAAGATGGAGGCGCGCATCCTTCCCAAGTCTGTTGAATTGTTGTTATGTTGAGAAGATAGATTGAAATTTTATCAACTTTTATTATTTTATATCATAATTTTATTTACAGTAAATTTAAGAAAATGTATAAGTAGATAGTAAGTATTAAGGAAAAATATGCATGAAGAAAATCATAGACAAAAATCAAAATGGTTGTACAAAAATCAATGTTTGCATCGACTATCAAACAACAAACAAAGGAAACAGGACACTTGTTGTTTAAGCGCGGGAAGGATGATATCTCCTGAAAGCAGGTGGTGTAGACAACCCTTTGTCTACAGTCAGAGTTAGATATTTAGAAAGAATACATCAAGAATCACCAGTCATCCAAGGTTGTATAATTGAAGGAAGAAAGCACTCTGTTTGGATCACCGGTGGATTGGACATGTCCTGGAAACAAGGTCCTGGGAGGAGGACCGAGCCTTTGGCTACTGTCAGTGGTAGATTTGAGAAAGAAGACATCGAGAACTATCAGTCATCAAAGAAGAATATATAATTGATTAGTTTGCTCTACCAAGGATTTAATTATATTTGTAAAAGTAGCCATCAATTTATTTAAGTGTCATTGTATTCTGATTGTCTGGAAAAGATAAGAAATGAGCCTTAATGTTATATAATTTAAAATAAAATTCTCATATCTATTTACTATTTAATCTTTTTATTTAAACCTTGTAGTCATCAAAGCTATATTTTAGATCTGAGAATAATAAAAACTAATAAATTTCCTAATAATTATTTTAAAAAATCAGGATATTACAATGTATAGATAAATTCTTTTTCTTTCCTTTTTTAAGGTTTTTATTTTATTATTCAAAATATATTATTACAAAATTCGACTCTACATTTGTTTTAAATGTAGAGTTGTGAATTACCATTCACAGTTCTAGCCCAACCCAACAATAACTAAGATTCATTAAGAATTAAATATAAAAATCGAACTTGAATACATGAACAAATTGACTCATAATTTCTGTCATTCTTGACCTAGTTTCTCATATAAATCTGTGCTTTTTCCTCCAACTAAAAGTTAGGGATGGTCCAGACTAAAGAATGTTACTATTTGATTCCTTCCCTCTCAATGTGATATTATATACATGGAAACATACATGAAATAAGACATCAAATTATCAACAGTAAAAGTAGAAAATAAAAGTACCTGCATTGTTGCTGAATCTGCTTTCAGTTCCACAGCTGAAGTAGGCATCGGAGCACAACCACAGCAGAATACACTGCAGGTTATCGTCTTCCACTACAATAACACAACAAATTAGCAAAATTTATAGCAATAAACTATTTTTTATATTTTTTTATATCATGGGACAATAAATGTATACCTTTGGGTCTTTACTTCTTTTAATTGCATTGATGAGATCGGCTCTCAGCGATTCCATCTGATATAGGCCAATACGTGGCACTACGTCTTTACCAAGAACTACAGATGTTATGAAACTCTTAGTGTACTGTACAGCAGGCATACTAAAATCAAGAGAAAAAAATGTATATTATAATGAGAGATAGGATTTTTATTTTAACATATTCTTTTCTACAACTTCTATGTACTTGATTATGCTTCCTTACAACATTTTGTGATATTTTAAACAATAAGAAACTATTACTATTATACATCTTTCATTGTTATTATTTATTTTTCTCATGAGGAATATTTTAATCCTTATTTCCCTTTTCACTTGTTTCAATCTATTTGTAATGGATGGTAGTTGGCTTGAAATCTTTCTACCATAAGTAAGTTGGATCTTAGATTAAAAAATTGTGAAATTTAAATATAACTTGCCCCTGAGGATGGCCGAATTGGCCAAAACGTTGGACTTAAAAAGAAATAAAGAGTGTTTTGAGATTTTAATTTGGATATAATTTACTTTATTTAAACAATAATATTGCTTAAATAAACAAAATTTTATCCATTTTAGTCTCAAAACATTTTTAATTCCTTTATATTCAGAAGTTTCGGCCAATGTGGCCATCCTCAAGAAGAATCTTAATGCAATTTTAGAACCACATCATTTAAAAAAATAACTTTATGCAGGCTATTCTGCACAAGATTGTTGTGATAAATTTTAACAAAGAAGGTTGGCTATGATAAAAAGTTTTAATTTAAATTTAATGTGAACAATTGACTAATTAGGGTAATTTGTGGACTGATATAAATGACCTGGGCAGAATAGCCTGCATGAAGTTGTTTTTTTAAATTATTTGGTTCAAAAATTGTATTAAGATTGTTCTTGAAGATGGTCGAATTGGCCAAAACGTCGGACTTATAAAGGAATAAAAAATTTTTTACTAAATAATTCAAAAACACTATCCAAATTATAGTCTCAAAACATTTATTTCATTTACACGTCCAACGTTTCGGCCAATTCGGCCATCTTCAGGGACAATCTACTTAATTTACTATGAGACATATCATTTAACTATTTTAAAAAACTCCATACAGGCTATTCTGCCCAGGTCAAAACATTTATATCTAATATGTCAAAAATACATTAAAAATCACAGTCAAATTATTTCTCTTTTACCACTATTTATAAGTATAAATTATAAGTATAAATTTATACTTATAAATATTTAATGTATTTTTGACATATTAGATATAAATGTTTTGACCTGGGCAGAATAGCCTGTATGGAGTTTTTTAAAATGATTAAATGATATGTCTCATATTAAATTAAGTAGATTGTCCCTGAAGATGGCCGAATTGGCCGAAACGTTGGACGTGTAAATGAAATAAATGTTTTGAGACTATAATTTGGATAGTGTTTTTGAATTATTTAGTAAAAAATTTGCCAGTCTCAAGAAAGAATTTTAAGATTATAAAGGAATAAAAAATGTTTTGAGACTAAAACGGATAAAATTTTATTTATTTAAACAATAATAATCAGTCTCAAGAGAGTGTAAAGATTATAAATAAAATAATATTGCTATTTAATTGTATGGCAATGTATAACAGTAAATTGTTAAGTATAGATGAATATGGCGCTGGACCCTGAAAGTTCCTAATGCATAATAAATAAATAATAAAGAACAAGAAATGAGAGTTTCCATGGTAATGAACCCTAGTTAATTATATAATTTTTAAAAATTATATGAATTTTTTTTTTAATTAGAAAAATGAATCAATTCATTAGTAAAAAATTACAACACAGTTCACAATTATTTTCCGGAAAGCCTAAAATAACACATATAATGTTATGAAAGTTAACTATTTCACTGAAATGCTGAGCTTATTTACTTTTCTGTGGGTTTAATGGTTCCTTTTAACTTACAATTAGATTTAAGTTCTGACCCAATTCCCCTCCTTCCCTGTATTTTTATTTTAAATTTTAACCTCTGTTTTCAACTAGATTTCATTATAGATGTCAAAAACATTAGTGGCTAAATATGTTGGAGAGTGGGTGAATAAAATGTTTAAATGTGGTTCCAGTGTATTCATAAATAATATTATTTATGTTGTGAACAGAAACAATATCAGAAGCTAAACTTTCTTTAATTTTGCAACATATAAAACAATCAAATATGCAGAAATTATGATGAAATTCTGCAAAAAAAATAAATAAATAAAAAACCTTTTGACATTCAATGGCTCATATTGCTGAATAATATTTGGTATTAGGTGAAAAACATAATCAATCGCAAACTTGCAGTTTTATCTTTATTTGCAAATATTGCATTTCCATAGTTATTTAGTTGAGGAAATGTATTCTGTTATAATTGAAATATAACAATGTTATATATTGTAATATCTTCTTTTTTTGGATCAACAGTTATTTTTTAAATATAAATAGTTTAGTTTAGTCTTTTCTATATATTTCCACCAAAGAGCAAACTAATCAACTTTATTATGGATAACAAAGTAATTTCATCATTTAGAAATCATGGAGGCAAAAAGAAACTTGTTTTAAAATTCAAGATGGCGGCACATGTCCTTCTGAAGTCTGTTGAATTACTGAATTATTATTGTTATTTATTTTTTAGAAGACAGGAAGAATCGACAATCACCAAAGAAGATGAAAAAAATGGTTAGTTTGCTCAACCTAGGATTAAACAAATTTGTTCAAGTAACCATTAATTCATTTAAGTCTAATTGTATTCTGGTTATCTGGAAAACCCGCTCAGAGATAGAGCCAATAATGTTTAATAATTTAAAATAAAAATTCTCTTATCTAGTTAACATTTAATTTATTTATTTAAACCTTGTCATCTTTAAAGTTTAATTTTAATAATGGTATTTTCACTAAATTTAAGTAAAATTAGAAGAGAAAAATAAGTATTTAGGAAAAATCTACATAAAGAAAATTGTAGACAAAAACTCAAAATCATAGAGCTACAATTGATGTTTACATTGATTATCAAAGGTTGGGCAAGACAAAGGAAGAAACACATTTGTTTGCTTGGATGGCGGGAGAGTGGACGTCCTGGAAGGAGGTGGTCCTTACCATGCTTTGTCTATTGTCAGCGGTAGCATCAGACATCAAGAATCATCATTCATAAAAGAAGCTAACATAATTGGTTAGTTTGCTCTATCTAGGATTTATAAAAATAGTTATTAATTCTGTTAAGTGTCTTTGTGTTCTGATTGTCTGGAAATCTTGCCCTGAGAAAGAATCAATAATGTTTAAAAATATTCATATCTAGTTAATATTTAATTTGTTCATTTAAACCTTGTCATCTTCAAAGCTATATTTTAGGTCTGAGAATAATTAAAACAGTTAAAATCCTTTAATTAGTTTAATTGTGTTAGCATTCTACACAAGGCAGGGAAAGAAAGCAATTCCTATCTGTTCCAGGACCTATGAACCCTTAATTTATTAAAATCTGATAAAAACCTGCGGTGAGTCAAAAAGTTTTGATAATAATATAATATTCGTTAATATAAAAAAATAGTATTAGTACTCAAGATCTGCTGAACAACAACCAAATAAACAACGAAGAATCAATAGATTATTAATATGTAATCAGAGCCAATAGCACAAAGTTAATCACTCAAAGAAAATTTATTACCTTAAAAGACCTCCAGGTGGAGAGTAGGCAAAACACTGAAGGTCAGGATACGTTTGTCTGAGCAGAATGGCCAGGATCGATGCTGTCCCAGCTCCGAGGGAATGTCCGACGAGGACGAGACCGAACGTCTCCTGTGGTTTTTCTTGAGCAGCAAGTGTGAATGCTTCGTTTAAAATATTTTCTTCTATGAGTTTGTCTCTGATGTAAACCGCTGCATGAACCATTCCCTTGAAAAGTAACAGATTAGGATTACTCATTCCCACACAATACTGAAAAGACAGGAAACTACATGTCAATTCTGACTATTACAACACTTACTAGACAAACAGTCTAAACATCCAATATCCATTACAAATGACTGATCTACACAACTATAATAAGGCCTATCTGGATATACGGAGTTGAGGTTTGGGACTCGTTACTTTGACAAAAATAAGATCATCCATAAAGACCTTAATGTTCCATATGTGGCTGATCTAGCCTGAACCAGAAACCAAGTGATTTGGTCAGAATCATGCTCGACCGCCATATTTATACCCAATTAAGGGTATTCACTTTATGAAGCTGATGGGTGGACCCCAAAGGAGTCCTGAAGCCACAGGGTTGGCTCACGACTACAGTGAAACAGAAAATATTCATCTGCCACAGCTAGATTCAAACCCAGATTCTTGATGTCAGTAACACAGTGCCTTACCACTGAGCCACCCGCTCCCAGCTAATAAACCAGACCACTTTAATTTTATCACAATTAAAGAAATGTCTGAAATATAGTAGTTAAAAATGAAAATATAAATAAAAATAACTATGAGCTAAAATATGCTATAACCTACTTTATGACCAAGCCAATCTTCTTTAGGAGGGTTCAGCGGCAACGTTTCACTTTCAGCATTTAAATCAGTGATTACATCCTAGAACAGTTTAAATTCATGTTAAAAATGTTAAATATAATGTACATAATCATAACTGTAAACGTGCTAAAGAATTATAAAGCTAAGGAAATCCATAGTCTACCAGCATTAAACAATGTCTCTATTATAAATGTACTATTCTGGCTTACAAAATCAATATAAGCTAAAATGATTTCAGATTTCTTTTTTATAAGAAATCAGGTTGTAATAAACTTTCATTTATTATTTATTTATTCATTCCAGATTTTCATTTCTAGGAAGTTGTTTGTTTTTATTTATTAAGATGTTGTTTTAATATTATCGCTATTCTATATTTATTTGTGCTACTTTTCAGGTTTCCCCATATTCATGTACTAATATTCCTCATTTTGTTAAATGTATCAGTTTCTTTTTGAAATATTGTCATATAATCACAATAATTAAAATTTACCTCACAAAATTGTTTAAACAATGTCGTTCAATACTGTAGCCAACAAAAAAAAACTGAAAAATTCAGTGAATATAATAAATTTATTTTCATTAGGTGAAAACTTTAAGTTTAATTTGGAGAAAAAAGATAGAGAAATAGCAAATATAATTATTGACCAAGAAAATATGTTTGACAATACAGACATTTGCTCGGAAGGGGTCAAGTTTTGTCATAAAAATTTAGAGTGTATATGTTTTAATAGGGTTATTAGTTTTTAAAGTAAATCATATTTTTGTGAGGTTTCAATTTGGGAGTACTTTAAAACCTGAAAACAAGGAAAAACAGTTCCACATAAACAAAGAACAATAATCATAATAGCCTGCAATAGTTTGATAACCAATGATAGCAGTGATCTTATGAATTAGGTAGGAAATGTATATTTTTAGAATTAATTTATAATGAGTAGAATGTAATTAAAATTGTTAGTTGATAGATCCTTGAGAATGGCCGGAATAGCTGAAACGTAGGAGTTGCAACATAATAAAAAAAGTGTGAGACTATATGGATATTTTGGTTATAACTAACTTAGTATTTTTAATTTGTATTTATCTTTAATATCTGATTTTATTTTTATGTAAATAAATGTTTATTTAAGAATTCTAACTTGTACATTATAACAACTTATAAATTAACTGAGGTTCTATTCTACATACTGGCTTTATTCATACCTTCATTGACAGTGTCCCTCTGATACTGACGACAATTTTGTTTCTTGAAAAATCTATGGCGACAAAGAATGGCGTCTCAGCAACGTCGACATGATAAGTCGCATACACGATGACTACTTGCCCTTTAGACAGCATTCCTTTTAAGGCAGCATAGTTACAGTTGCAGCAGTTATCACCGTTTACTTGGGGATTAGATCGACATAACAGACAACTGAAACTAATAAGAAAGTTATGTATACATCATAGAAAATATTAAGTTTTAGTAATTTACTGCTATTTGACAGACTTAAGGATCTCATACATGGTTAATCTCATTGAAGGTGGTATATTTAAGGTGCCCCAAACTAAATTATGGCAGTTTGCATCTTGCTTTCTCCAAAAATGTACTTTGTGAAGGCTCTCAGTTCCCATTTTATTTTTCTATATGCCATTTCAAATTAATTTATATTCAAAATTGTACTTATGGTAGCTATGCTAGTTATTGAAATGATAACTAGACAACTGATCAAATATATTCAGGAATCAGTGTACTCATTTCAAATAAGCCAAATTTTATTTCATTTGAAAATAAATGCATAAAATTATATACTTAGATGATTTCAATAAAGTTGAAAAAAATATAAATAAAAATTTACCAGATCGGAGATGAAATTCAGATAGGTTACAATCGTTGTTTCATTTCCAATGAACAGAATAATAAGTAATCTACGTATTAACGATACCTTTAATTATTAAATTCTTATAATATGTATTTTAGTTCTTTATTAATGGTAATTCTTATTTTATTTGAAACTCCACAAGTGCATCATTTTCTGCTAAGTTGAAATCTTAGATTAAGATATTGGATTGAACTCTTGAATTCGATTGATTGAAATTGAAATAAGCCCATAATATTTTGATAAGAAGATTGTAGAATGTAGATAATGTATGAGAGGAGAAGGAGATGATCAGTTAAGAAAACAAATAAGTAAAAACTTATTTATTATTTATTGATGCCAACATTTCAGCCAGAATTCCAAGACTTCATCAGGGCTAAGAAAAAAAACAAGATGACAATTGCAGTATAGGACTCCGATGGGGGTCTTGGACGAAAAAAAAGGAAAGAAAAGAAGAGGACAATCATAATGATTAAAAAGAATTTAATCCGTCTAATCCCAGGACTTAGAGTCAGTAGCACAGCACCTTACCTTTGTGCCATTATGCCCCCTTTATTATTTACAAATGGCAAAGGGGACACTATTATTTATGAATAATAATATATGCCTCTTTAATATTTATGAATAAACAAAACTCACCTGATATTTTGAGAGATTTTACAAAAGTTGACTAGCGATGTAGTCATAAGAAACATTGGCCAACCGTAAGCGGCCAAAGCGTAATGCATGAAATGTATTACGGCTTGGAAGTGCTGGTAATGTTGCATGTCACCCAGCGGCAGGAACTTGGTTCTAGGTGTAACAGGTACTCCAGATAAGTATTCATAAGTATCGTTTTTTCTCTAAAACATAAAAAAGTAAAAAAAAAAAATTAGCAAATCAACGACTATTTTACTTTTTGTTTATCTTTAGAACTTAAAATTTTTTTTCTCATACTATCTTAGTTTGTATATACAGTGTACTATCAGTAATACAAACTTCAGTACTCTGAACACTAGTAATCTAAACAGGCATGAAAATAAAAGTTAATTTTTTTTTTTTAGAAAACTCAGCAAGCAATAACATTTTTGTTTTAAGAAAAAAGTGGACATGCGCAAGGGGAATTTTTAACTTCCTGATCTATAGGCATGTTACTGTAATCACCGTGAAAATCAAAAGTGGAAAATTTTTGGGTAATCTAATTCCTAGGAAAGTATTCAAAATATATTTTGTTAGAATTAGAAATACATAATATCTATTGTATAAATCATTTGATTTGGTGAAATTAATTTAGTTAAAAGTAGAAATATCTATAGCACAAATTTTTTTGGTAAACTCATTTTTTTTTTTTTTTTATCATGTTTAAAATAAATTCATATAAAGAGTATTTTTTTAATTTATAATTTTTTTACTTATAAATGAACAATTTTATAATTTTAACAAATTAAATCATCACGTACATGTAAAATCATACAGGAATCAAAAAGAATTTTTTTTTTTTAAACTTCAAACTGTCCTATTTCCAATAAATAATGTAAGAAATAAAGAAAAATAGTTATGTAGATTCATATTTTTTATTTTTTTGCACCATTTTTCCAAATACTTTCTGTAATCCGAACACCCCCCTGCAGCAATTAGTTCGGATTACCTTGAGTACACCGTAATATGAAAAACACATTGTATTAGGACGTATAATCTTTACCAACCTAAATTAAAGTATTAATAAAATTTTACCATAGTAACAAAATTAATTACCTGGTTGACGTTTGATTCTCGTTCAATTTTTTGGAATTTTCTGAGAAGCACCAGCCCTGCGACCACATCTGATGGCACAACATCTAAATCTCTGAAGAAGTCTGACAGTAATCTTGCAATATCCGTGAAGGAATTCTAAAAGCAAAATATAACAAAATATTATGATTGGTAATAATAATGATAATGATAATGTGATTGATAAAAACGATGTACAAATAAGTTTACTTCTGAATGTAAAATTATTATTATTGTTTATTCATTAGAACAATGTCATCTGGGATATTGACAAGATGTTCTTTTGTCTTATCTTTATTTTTCTACATGTATTCATTAGTTAAATAAATATTGCTTTTTTTCTGGTTTAATTTATAAAATTGATCAGTTTTTTATCAGGAGTCAATATATCTACTTTTGGAAAATCAATATGTGGCCAATCTTGAGTAGATAAGCTGAATTTTTTTATAAATATTGAATTTGTGGAAATATATTGAGAAGACACAATAATACACATAAAGGAGTTTTTTTAATCAAAAGTCAATATACCCACTTTTGAAAAATCATTATTGAAAAATTAATATGGGACATATTGTGTAGAAAAGTTAAAACTTTCATTGAAAATATTGAATTTGAGGAAATATATTGAGGAGTTTAAATAGTTTATATTAAGAAATGATAAACATAAATGAGTTTTCTATCAAAAGTAAATATATCCACTTTTAGAAAATTATTTAAAAAAAAAGTTAATACTTTATCGAAAATATTGATCTGTAATGACTATATGACAAGGAAAAATTTTAATTTTAAAATAAGCTGAATACATTTCAGATGAAAAATTTGTATTTGTCAAAAAAATCATTAGTTTTGAGAATTGAATATATTAACTGCTGATAAAAAACTCATCAATTTTTAATAAGCATTTAAGGAACCCAAAATATGCAATTTTTAAATATATAAGAAACAATCAAATTACTATAAATATTGATAAATAAAAAACCTGTGATCAAGTTTGCAGAATATAAAATATAATATAAAAATACAAAAGTATTAACGTTTTATTGTCTATTTTACTTGGGTTTTTCAAGATGTATATAAGGACTTTAGAGATGAAAATTCAAAGTAATTGTTTTACTAAAGTTTTCTGCCGAAACTATTGGAGAACTCCAACCCTCTCTCCTCTAATTATAACAATGGTGTATAATTGGTTTACTTTGAAGTTAGTGAGCAGCATAAAGTTTCCCAACTTTGTTCCAATTTTAAAAGCAGTTATTTATCTTCTTTTTGTAAATATAGTACCTGTTGTAAAACACGTGAGGATGTTCAAATATGTTAAGTAGACTTTAGATAAATCGTTGCAAGCGATAAAATAAAACAAAAAACCTTACACTGATGGTTGCTTAAGCAAAACCTTTTTAAAAATTTTATTTTCTTTTTTTTAACAATGGTATTTAAATTTTCAGAAATAATCATGAATTATTATTAAAATATTTTTTCAAAAGGATTATGACCCATTACTTGTTAGTTGAGGAAGAGAATGAAAATTTCAAAAGCATTAGGAAATTAGTAGAATACCAAATTTATATGAAAAAATATTGACGTTATAACCTAACTTTTTTAATAAAAACATGAAGTAATTACTTGATTATATGAAGAGTAATTATTAAGTATATGAGAAGTTACATTATTTCATTTCTGTGGTTTCATGTTATAGAGACTTGGTTTGTAATTAGATTAAACAAATATCCTTATTATAATATCATATCTTATGAAATGACTTTGATTTTAAATTTATTTAATTTGTTTTAGTTTTAATAATTGAATATTTATAATAATGCTTTTTATAGTTATTAATTATTTTAGTTTTAAACTCTGGTTATAATATTTTATCAGCATTTACATTGTTGTGGACAATAATTAGTCAATTTATATTATTAGTTGGTAAAAAATAATAATAATCGTTATAATGACAAAAATTTATCAATGTTTGTTATGTTTGGAGATATGTTCTATTTATATAGAGTTATCTCTTAAAATAAATTAAAAAAAAAAAAAAAGAAGCAATTAGATCCACAACTGACTAAACATTTTACAGGAGACATGAAAAACACAATATAATTGTGTAGCATTTGGAATTTGATAAAAAATTTAAACCAATAGGCAAGAAGCCCAATAATGGGTTGTAAACAGATACAAAAAGATACTTTTTTTTTTACAATGCTTAAAAAATGAAGTAAAGTAATATTACATACATAAAAAGTATGCCACTACCATTTAAAAAATGGGGTATATTACTTTTGTGGGTGTTCCTGTGTAATGATAAAGATGACTCTTTAGTTACGTTCTCTATTTGTCAACACAACAATATTTACACTTGACATATATAACAAAACATTTATAATTTACAGTTTTTTCAGATAACAACACACGTTCTTTATAATTAATTAATTGTAATTGATCATATGGCGAGAGGTTTCAAATGAGTTTGCCACTAAAACAAATGTAAAATAATGAAACTTTAAATGAATTATAATTAAAAATATATTTAAAAGAAATATACTAAAGAAATAAAAATGTTGATAATAATTTCGACAGTGGCAAACCCAAGACGTTAATCATGCCACCACATCACTTTGTAAGGAAGTATTGCTGCTAAACCAATGGTTGTGCAAGGAGGTGATCTAGTCAGAATCACGCCCAACCGCTGGATATTTACCCAATTAAGGGTACCCATTTCATGAGGCAGGGTGGAACCTGGAGGGCTCCCGATCCCACAGGGCCTGACTCACGGCTACAGTGAAACAGAAAAAAATTGTCTGCAACAGTCGGATTCGAACCTGGGTCCATGGAGTTTAAAATTTCATGAACTTTTGTGAATTTTATTTATTCAAAATTTTCACAAAAATTGAGTGAATGCAAAGGTATGAAAAATGTATATTAATTTTGATATATTCCAAACATTTTCAACTGTTCGTTTTCATGTAGTTAAATCAAGAAAATTCAATATTTTTTTTCTTTAGTTAGTTGCTAGAGTTACTGGCGCAGTGCCTTACCACTGAGCTACACTCTCCCATGCATCTATATAATAATAAAATAAAGTATTTCTGCAAAACAAACTATTAAAACTATTAACGCTAAAAACTGATATTATTAATAGTAATATAATAAATGGTATGGTGTAACCTCTGTAAGTTTGCATTCAATATTTACACTGGATTAAGATGATCTCGTGTAATACAGAGTTGCTAGGTGATCAGCATTGAGAATTTTTGAAAGATAAGATATAAACATTTTGTGAAAAAAGTGGATTGAGCAGGTTTTTGAAACTAATCTACCTCATATGAAATATATTCATTTTGAAAAACATGTTGATCAATATTGTATATATTTGTTTCCTAATTTAATATATTTGTTAATTAATTGTTTGAGAGTGGTTAATATTAATAACACCAATTACCAATCACCCAATTTACTCTCAACAAAGATTATTTTAATTCTCCAATGTTTCGGCCCTTAGGGTATTATCAAGGAGACAACGTTAATCATTGAATTGCCACAATTCATTTAAAACAAGTCTTTCATTTGCAGGCAGAATGCCCATATCATATAATAAGAACATACAATATCAATACAACTATTCTAACTCTTATTTTTTTTTCTCCTTTTTTACTAAACACGTCAACGATACTAACAAACCTACTTTTGAAGGTAAGTAGAAAGGTATGTACATGGCCAATTTGCCTGCAAATGAAAGATATTTTTTAAAATGAATTATGACAAATAAATAATTGAGGTTGTGTCCTTGATAAGGCTTAAAGGTTGGAGAACCGAAATAAACTGTCGATGATAAGTGTATCATTCATAGCTGATGTTATTATTGTATATATGTTTTAAATTTAGATGTCTGTTGAATTAAATAGGACTCAGTAAAAGTTGAAAGTCTATTGAATTAAATAAGTAATAATTAAATATAATAGTATTAAAAGAAATAATTAATGTATTGAGAGTAAATTATACCTTGCTCCTATCTGAGTTCCTGATACAGCAGAACAATAGCCGACACCTATGGTCCCAGCTGTCTTGATAAGCTCGTAAAACCTTTCTGTGTGAACAACAAAACATTTTCTATAAATTACACAGTTCTACAAAAACAAAAAATTTAATTTTATGATTTTGATGTTTATAAGTGTACTTATACTGACAATGAATTATGTTTTCTTCCATTAGGTACAAATTCATTACATGTAATACCAGTTTTGTAGTACAAAAATCTATAAAATCTTTTATATCACCTAGAATACTCAATTGATCAACTTTTTATGGCATTGAAAGGATATTAAAATAGTGGGGTGTATAAAAAAAAAAGTTTTATCAAATTCAAGATTTCAAAAGACTGTAAATATTTTAATCCTATTTAAAACTTGCTAATACTTAATAATTCCATTAGAGTATTCTTTAAGCTTGTTTAATCCCGTTTGACTTCTTAAAAAAAGAAAAAACTCAGTTTAGTTATTTGTTTCAAAGAAGAAACATGACAGTGTCCTACGAAATTTTCGTAATTTTAAGGCATTACTAGGAAAAAAAATTTCACTCTCGCTAAGGAACACGTGAAATTATTTTAAATATGAAGGGGAAGATGTCCTTGACCAGTGCACTAAGCGGCCTTGGTTTGAAAAAATTAGCTGTGGAGAAAAGACGTTGGAAAGGAAGAAGGGAGATTAAGGACCCTTAATGAATATTGACTTATTTGAGTAAGATTTGTACCTTTTTGTATATTTTAATGTCCTTTCGTTACTATAAGAATTTCAAGTTGTAGCAATAAAGAATTCTTTATCATCGATTTTCCAAAAAGTTTTTTAAACATAATTTTAGCTGAATCAGTTATTTAAAATCACAATTCCTAATATTGAAATACTCACCGTTGCCTCCAATTCCTTGCTCGATTTCCAGACCGCTTGTACTGGAACCTGGATTCCGATTCCCTCATGGAGCGTTGGTACTTCTTCATCTTTACCCAGGACCTACCGGCCGTGTCGAAGACGCACCACACGGTCAGCATCACGGTGAGTACAACCACCCAGTTGCATACAACCATACCTGAAAAATAAATTACAAATTATAAATATTAATTAAATTCATTGCATTTATAATAATTAAAACAATGCAAATTATTCCACAATGATATATCTTTTCAATTAATTATTTATTATATAAGTAAATAATATAAAAAATTTTTTTTTAGAGTTTCTCGAATTGAAAAAAAACTAATATGGACTTTGTCTCTGCCAAGAATACAACAGTATTAACTCCTGCCTCTATTATTCAGGTTTTCTTCGTTAATTATTTATTGAACTCTTTAGTATTTTGTAACTGTTCATTGTTTATTATTGCTAACAATGTAAACTGATTATTTATTTAAAATAAAAAAATAAAAAAAGGTGATTTAAAGGAAGACTTTCAAACACTCGTCATTTATGCCATGTCAAAATATTTCAAGAAAGATAAGACCTATCTGTTATAAATGATATTTGAACAGGTAGACATGTTTAACTATCTAGGTTCTACGGTAACTACAGACAACGAAATAGACGAGGAAATAAAATAAGAGAGGATTCTTACGATTAGACATATTTTCGAAGAGTGTACTCACTATTTGCCAACAATAAACAGGATAGGACTGACCCCAAATAAATCCGAAACTCTGGCAGATGAGGAAGCTAAAATTACCCGAGTATTTGAATTTTTAATTGCACATCGCCTTCTTTATAAATTATAACTCCTCTTCGATTTTTATGTTTTTTATTTATTTTTTTAATTTTTATTTTTTTTATTTTTCAATTTTGTTTTATTTTTCTATTTATTTTATTATTTTTTACTTTTATCATCCCATAGGCGTTGATGACCAGAGGGTTTTACGCCTTTAAGTAACAATCAATAACAACAAATAAGCGAGTTTAGAGGTCGGAAATGTTTGTTATTTCGAAATTGCTTTGCTAGCTCCTTCTGTCCAGAAACTTAAAAGATAGAATTTACAATACTATTATTTTTTCACTGTATTTTATGGATGCGAAACGTGGCCTCTTACACTAAGGGAAGAATAGCGCCTTAAGGTATTAAAAAATAAAGTATTACATAAAATATTCGAACCGAAAAAGGATGAGCTAAGCGGAGAATTTAGAAGGCTGTACAACTAGTACAAGAGCCCAAGAGGAGAAAAAAGGCAGTTATCTCACCCAATTTTTGATTACTTTAATGAAAACTAAGTATAATTACTAGCCAAAATTGATGAGTCTGCCAAGTAGAGGATTAAAAAATGGCGACTGTTTCAAAGCGATAAAACAAACTAATTTTTCATTCGGAGCTCTATATCATAAAAATTAGGAACAACACAAGAAAACCTAAGAGAACATCATTTAAAGAAGAGTAAATTTGCTAAAATATGTGCCCCAATAGAGCTATTTACGTACAATAGTTCTCGAGATATAGCTTTCTAAAAAGGAATATTTCATAAAGATGTTGTTTGGGACGTACTGAAAGGTCAGTAGTTAGTGAATTTATTTTGAAAGATCTATATCTCAAAAACCATTTGACGTACAGATGTCAATTAGAACTCAAATTAAAGCTAGTTTAATGAGCTATAAAGTAGTTTATGATGTTTATCTTCGTAGGAGTAATAGTTTACTTGAAAAGTGCTAAAATAAATTGATTTATAGTTGTTCAGACAAATTTTGATTAGCCACATTTATATTCATATGTGAATATCATAAAAACTACTACCCCTACGAAGATAAGTGTCATAAACTACTTTATAGTCAGTTATATTTCCTTTATTTTGAGTATTGGCAGACGTATCTGCGTCTTATGGATCGAGAGATTTATTTTTTTCAAAAATCCAACATTTTATACTAACAACTATAAATTAACATTTTGTGAGTTTATTTTGTCAAATATCATAAAAACTACTACTCCTACAAAGATAAACATTATTAACTATTTTGTAGTAAACTTAACTAGCTTTAATTGGAGCGCTGACAGATATCTGTACGTCCAATGGTATCTGAAATGAGGTTTTTCATAAATCAGACTTATTGTCCGATCATCTATAAATCAATTTATTTTAGCAAATATTATGAAAACGAAATTAAAGGTCATAATTTACTTTATAGTACATTAAACTACCTTTAATTTGAGTGCTAATAGACATATATATGTCACATAGTTCCTGAGATATAGATTTCTCAAAATAAATTAACTAACTACTCTTTCAGTAGATTTTTAAGAAATTTTGCTTTTTAAAAAGATATATCTCGAGAAGTATTAGACGTAAATAGTTCTTTTAGGGCTAATATTTCAGCAAAGTTACTCTTCTTTAAATAATGTTCTCTTAGATTTTCTAGTGCTGTTGGTAGTTTTTAAGATATAGAGCTCCGAATGAAAAATTAATGTTTTTTTAAGGTTTTGAATCATCCACCATTTTTTATTCCTCCTACCTATACTTGGTAGACTCATCAGTTTTGATTATTAATTATACATAGTTTTCATTAAAGTAATCAAAAATTGGGATGAGATAACTGACTTTTTTCCCTCTTGATCCCTCTGGTATAAGTTAATTTTAAAGTAATTGGCGAGAATCGACCCAACTGTTATTTATGTGAAGTAAACTCGATGACCCGACTGTTTATTAATACTGTAAGAAGATACCTCTTGATCCGGCAGCTCGGCTGGCCAGATGATCTTTCCAACAGTACGCACATGGCCAACACTTCATTCATTATTATCAGTCGTTTTGTATTTATGAATTTAAATTAACTAATCCATCAATAGTTATTATGAAACTAAAGGCGTTAGGGATCAATATTTATTTTCATTTACTTATAGTACAAGTAAATTTACTAAAATGTAATCCCTAATAGAGCTGTTTAGGTCCAATAGTTATCGAGATATAGCTTTTTAAAAAGCAACATTTCATAAAAAACCTATTGAAAAATCAGTAGTTAGTGAATTTATTGTAGGCAATATATATCTCAGGAATCATTAGACGTAAAGATTGATAAATTGATGTCTGATTGTTCGGACAAAATTTCATGTGCAAAATTTATATTCATATGCAAATATCATAAAAACTACTACCCCTACGAAGCTAAATCTATCTTTGATTTGAATACTGACAGACATCTGTACGTCTAATTTTTATAGTTTTCTATAAACCAATTCAATTTGCAATAGAAAAAAAAATAAAAATAAAAAATAGAGTAGTCCATGCATTGGTCCACTTTCACTTACTATTAGACTTATATGGACCTGGGCAACATCGAACGTAATTGAATCCAGTCACCCCCTGACCTTTGCCGAAGGTCGGGTTCGCTGACCATCTCGCTGTCAGTTCCTCTAATCCAGGAGCCTACTTCCTGATCCAATACCACCTAGGCTAAGACGTTAGACGGATGTGATCGGGGTTATTGGAAAAATGGATACGGATAATGATATTGCATTTTAATCATGAATTTAGTTGGGGCGCATAGGAAAAACTCTCAGCAAAAAAACATAGTAGGCAGAGATCTGAAAAAACCTTTTAATCCAGAAAAACACATATTAACTGAACTTCAATTCCATTTCATGGTTTGAAAAACTCCTAAATAACGTATTTCAATGGATTTTTTTAACTTTAATCATCTATATATAAAATGTTTAATAAGAGGATGAATTGTGATCATGAAAAAAATAATTCGAGTTTTCAACGACAATACATTAGTACAAGAGCCCAAGAGGAGAAAAAAGGCAGTTATCTCACTCCAATTTCTGATTACTTTAATAATGAAAGATATGTATAATTAATAGTCAAAATTAATGAGTCTGCCAAGTATAGGTAGGGGGAATAAAAAATGGCGGCTGTTTCTAAAACATAAAAAACATTAATTATTCATTCGGAGCTCTATATCTTAAAAACTACCAACACAAGAAAACCTAAGAGAACGTCATTTAAAGAAGAGTAAATTTGCTAAAATATAAGCCCTAATAGAGTTATTTACGTTAAATAGTTTTGAGATATAGCTTTTTATAAAGCAACATTTCATAAAAATGTTGTATGGGACATACTAAAAGATCAGTAGTTAGTGAACTTATTTTGAAAAAATCATATCTCAAAAACTATTTGACGTACAGATGTCTATTACCACTCAAATTAAAGCTAGTTTAGTGAGCTATAAAGTAGTTTATGGTGTTTATCTTTGTAGGAGTAATAGTTTACATGAAATGAGGTAAAATAAATTGATCTACAGTTGTTCGGACAAATTTTCATTTGCCAAATTTATATTCATATGCGAATATCATAAAAACTACTACCCCTACGAAGATAAGTGTCATAAACTACTTTATAGCAAGTTAAACTTCCTTTATTTTGAGTGTTGGCAGACATATTTGCGTCTTATGGATCTAGAGTTATATTTTTTCAAAAATTCAATATTTTATACGAATAACTAGAAATTAACATTTTGTGAGATTATTTTTTCAAATATCATGAAAACTACTACTCCTACAAAAATAAACACTATTAACTATTTTGTAGTAAATTTAACTAGCTTTAATTTGAGCACTGGTAGACATCTGTACGTCCAATGGTTTCTGAAATAAAGTTTTTATAAATTGAAATTATTGTCCGAACAACTATAAATCAATTTATTTTAGTATATATCATGAAAACTACTATTCCTACGAAGGTAAAGGTCATATACTTCTTTATAGTCCATTAAACTAGCTTTAATTTGAGTGCTAATAGACATCTGTACGTCAAATAGTTCCTGAGATATAGATTTCTCAAAATAAATTAATTAACTACTAACCTTTTAGTAGAATTTTAAGAAATATTGCTTTTTAAAAAGCTATATCACGAGAACTATAGGACGTAAATAGCTATTATAGGGCTAATATTTCAGCAAATTTACTCTTCTTTAAATAATGTTCTCTTAGATTTTCTAGTGTTGTTGCTAGTTTTTAAGATATAGAGCTCCGAATGGAAAATTATTTTTTTAACATTTTGATACAGTTGCCATTTTTAATTCCTCCTACCTAAAAGGAGAGGCTCTTGTACTATAACCTTTCCTCTCCATGGAATTACCGTTAGGCATCACTTCATGAAGGGAAATGCCTAAGTGCCACCTCATGGTCTTCTTCGCATGGTTTTCATTTCCCAGCTAATCACTCCTTCCAGCCCTCTAAACTTTTTAAGTGGCGAACTTCTTCACTGATGCCCAATGTTGGGGTCGGATTTAAAGAAACTGAAATTTTCGGTTCTTTTTTTTGAATCTGTATAAAGTCGGGGTCGGGGGTCTTATTTTCTGATGCCCCCCTTGCATCGTACACCGGTACACCCCGTAGACGCAGCGACTGCAATGGCGCTCCAGCATATGCACCATGCAAGCAAGGACCTGGCCTTCCCCCTACCATCATGCTAGAGTCCAGGACATGCTGGCCAGCCACCGATCGAGAGTGACATCAGGTGAACATGGTCTTCACCATTCTCACTACCGCTCAACCTACGCAAGATAGTACAAGAGCACAAGAGGAGAAAAAAGGCAGTTATGTCACCCCAATTTTTGATTACTTTAATGAAAACCATGTATAATTAATAGTCAAAATTGATGAGTCTGCCAAGTATAGGTAGGGAGAATAAAAAATGGTGGCTGTTTCAAAACCTTAAAAAAGCATTATTTTTTCATTCGGAGCTCATTATCTTAAAAACTACCAACAACACTAGAAAATCTAAGAGAACATTATTTAAAGAAGAGTAAATTTACTGAAATATTATCCCTAAAAGAGCTATTTACGTCCAATAGTTCTCGTGATATAGCTTTTTAAAAAGCAAAATTTCTTTAAAAAATATTGAAAGATTAGTAGTTAGTTAATTTATTTTGAGAAATATATATTTCAGGAACTATGTGACGTACAGATGACTTATTAGCACTCAAATTAAATCTAGTTTAATGTACTATAAAGAAGTTTATGACCTTTACCTTCAAAGGAATATTACTTTTTATAATATTTGCTAAAATAGATTTATAGTTGTTCGGATAATAAATTTGATTTATGAAAAACTTTATTTCAGAAACCATTGGACGTATAGATGTTTGCCTGTGCTCAAATTAAAGCTAGTTAAATTTACTACAAAATAGTTTATTATGTTTATCTTTGTAGGAGTCGTAGTTTTTATATTTGACAAAATAAACTCACAAAATGTTAATTTATAGTTGTTCGTATAAAATGTTGGATTTTTGAAGAAATATATCTCTAGATCCATAAGACGCACATATGTCTGCCAACACTCAAAATAAAGGAAATTTAACTTACTATAAAGTAGTTTATGACACTTATTTAGTTTATATATTATTTAAATGACGTTCTCTTAGGTTTTCTTGTGTTGTTCACTTTTTGAGATATAGAGCTCCGAATGAAAAATTAGTTTTTTTTTATCGCTTTGAAACAGCTGCTATTTTTTATTCCTCCTACCTATACTAGGCAGACTCATGAATTTTGAATAGTAATTATACATACTTTTCATTAAAGTAATTAAAAATTGGGGTGAGATTATTGACTTTTTGTCTCCTCTTCGGGTCTTGTACTAGGATGCTCCTCGAAGCTGCCTAATAATCAGTTGCCCTATAACTCACTTGAGAATAATTACCCAACTACGACTCTCCGGTAAATATGCAATTACTCCAAATGTCGGTCCACACAAATATACTTTGGACCCACACAAGCTTTGTTCAGCTTGTTTTGGAACGGCCCGGGAGGATTGTTTCAATTTTTTGACAAATTGCCACTACGTATGATGAGAACCGAATCCGATACATGCCGAAGCTAAGCGATATTAGCCGAAACCAGTTGTATGAATTTCTGTCTGTGCCCTCAGGATTGGACCTTTAACTGTTTTATCTATGTAACGCAAAACCTTTTGCTTAGAGGTGGACACCTATCGTCCTAATAGGAGGAATAGTTTTTTTTTTTTTTTTCTAATATTATTATATATGAAGTGATGTTTTTGTTTTACTATTTATTCTAACAAATGTGGATAGCCCAGCTTGTGTATATTGTTTGTTATTAGTTTATATGTACGATCTTTAACTCAACATTTTTGTTAAATTACTACAATTGATTATCTATTTCATGTATTTCACAGGCTAACTAACCCTATTTGTACGGCGGTTGCCCAATAAACAAATAAATAAATTAATCAGACCAATTCGGACATACGGAATTGAGCCCTGGGGCTCCACTAAACCATCCAATTCCTCCCGCATCCAATCCTTACAATCCAAAATCCTCCGTACGATCCTTAATGCTCCTTATTACGTCACAAATAAACTTATCCACAAAGATCTTAACATCCATTTCGTTGCAGATTTGACCTGAAGTAGATATGCGTCTTTTCATTCCAAACTCCTTAACCATTCTAACCCATTATTGCTTAATCTCTCATCCTTAACAATCCCTGATAATCCTCCGAGGCGTCTGAAAAGAAGATGGCCGTGGTGATCCCGTGGTGGTCCCCCAATTCTAATTTAAATTAACGTTTGAAGTACCACCATTGGCTGGTTCCTTCTAAAGGTTTTAAAACATTTCACGTATTTACTTATTGTATTTTTTGTACAGTTGTAAATTACAATAAATAAATGAAAAAAAAATTTACACCGTTGTATTTTTTGCATGAAAAAGATTTATTTTCGTTATTTCCATCTCAAGAACCCTAAATATGTATTTTTATAGGAATAGAAAAATAAAAATGTTTTGTTCAAAATTTCCCCATTTTTTAATTCAAAACTTAATTTGTTACTAAATACTGCAATCTGCCACAGCGTTGTTGGGCAATAGAGCTAAGGGCTGGGCACATTCCTACTAAAATAAAATAAGATAAGAATTAAAATAAATAAATGACAAAATTCCCCTTTTCTAAACACAAATTTTAGAGTTTTTTTTTTCGAAAATCACAAAAAATAACGATAATCTGAACACGAAACAATCAGTCTATCCAAAACTTGGGAACTTAAGTAGCTTAATATGTGAAAGTTGACTAATGTGCGTACTTCAACAGATTTATTTATTATTATTATTATATTTATGAAGTATTTTTTAAGGGTCCCAGAAAAAAACTTCAAGTTATCGATGGTGGACTGTAAATCACTTTTATCTTACTCCTGACTTCGATATTATAAAATAAAGATCATTACTCATTTTGTCTTGATGCATGTAACGAGTTTATCTTTTGAAGAGCTCCACTAAGCCATCGAATTCCTCCCGAATCCAATCCTTATAGTCCAAAATCCTTAATGCTCCTTACTTTTTTACAAATCAAATCATCCAGGACCTCAATGTCCCATATGTTGCCGATTTGGCTAGAATCAGATACCAATCCTCCCATGATAAACTTCCCAACCGCCCAAACCAACTCGTTTCTAACCTGGCTTCTCCTTCATTACCTATTAATCCTCCTAGGCGCTGAAAAGAAGATGGCCTCGAGATCTTCTCCTCTAGAAATGTTTTTAGAGTTCTATCAATGGGTAGATTCTCCACATGTTTGTATCATGTCATTATATCACTTACAGCCAATTTACTTGATGTTTATAGTTGTAATAAACAATAAATAAATTATTAAAAATAAATTTTTTGAGGAGAGAAAATATGTGGAAAATTAAAGTTTCATTGACACTCGTAATATTCTGAGGCGATGGGGCTCGATATTTCTTTCTTTTGTTTTTTAAAGGTCCTAACCTTTATTGGTTGATTACTCCCTTTGTGTACATAAGGTCAGCTCACTCTACTATCTTCCTAATGGCCCGTAGCTATGGTATAAGTTTTCTGTCGTGGTAGTACTATCATCACAATGAAACTGCCTTATAGATGAGTGAGATTAGTTGATTGAAAATGATAATCACTCCACATAAGGCCCTTGAAAAGGCGTATTTAGAATTCTTCTTTAGGAATTAAGGATTGACCGTGCAAGGGGAGGAGTACTGGACACTGACGTGGGTAGAGGATGGGACTTATAGAGAGGGTGACGATTCTAGTTGCCAGGATGAGCCAGGATGAGCCAGACGGACTAGAACTGGAAAAGAAAGGATACTAGGATACTACAGCACTAGTTGTTGGGGTGAGCCAGGTGGTCTAGGATTGTCGGAATGAAGATAAAGGAAGCAAAGGGAAATTGAAGTAAGAAGAAGTCAATTATTTGGTAGACATAAAAAAAAAGGAACTAATTAAGAGCATATGACAACATCTAATAACATATAGAAATGATAAACATAAATCAGATTTATTAGTTACACTTTTAATTATTAAGAATAAATTGAATAAATCCCACCAAATCACATTTACCCTTCGACGTAAACCCCATGACCTCTTCCCCTAAAATATCCTTTAATAATACCCCACTTATTCCTGTCGAACAGATCCGTTACTTAGGACTACATCTCGACAAACGACTGACATGGAATCCTCAAACAAGACTAAAAAGACAAGAAACTGATCGTCGATTCCGACTATTACAACATTTACTAGACAAACGGTCCAAACTTCCAATCCCTTACAAAAGACTGATCTACATGACTATTATAAGGGCTATCTGGACATACGGAGTTGAGCTTTGGGGCTCCACTAAACCATCAAATTCCTTCAGAATCCAATCCTTACAGTCCAAAATCCTTCGTAAAATCCTTAATGCTCCTTACTTTGTCACAAATCAAGTCATCCATCAGGACCTCAACGTTCCATATGTTGCCGATTTGGCCAGAACCAGATACCGTTCCTTCCATAATAAACTTTTCAACCACCCAAATCCACTTGTTTCTAAACTGGCTTCTCCTTCATTACCTAATAATCCTCCTAGACGTTTCAAAAGAAGATGGCCTCGAGATCTTCTCCTCTAGAAATGTTATTGGAGTTCTATCAGTGGGTAGATTCTCCACATGTTTTTATCATGTCATTATGTCACCTACAGCAAATTTACTTGTTGTATATATGTTTGTGTATACAGTTGTAAATAACAATAAATAAATTATTTAAAAAAAAAAAATGTCTACTTATTTCAAAACATAAATAAAGAACATTATCCCATAAAATTGGTATAATGATTCCGAAAACCTTAACTATAGTTTAGCAATTACATTTAGTAATATAATATATTATTAAGATGTGCAATTGTTAATCTTAGATTAATTTGAGGACGAGATGGTCGAAGGAGAGGAGGGAGAAGTACGCTCTAACTCTCTCGGCTACAAACGGCCCCTTTTGATTTAAAATGTTCACTAGTTTTTAACATGTAATATATTTAAATAACAATTAAATAATACCCAAAAATTTCACATTTATTTACTTAAATATAATCCATAAAATATTTGAATGTGACCGGATTTAACCTAAGATAATCAGACTTTGTATTGTATAATAACCGAAAATATTCATACAAGTTAGTTTTTTTTTTGGTATTTATTTAGTGACATTTAAAACTTTATTTAAATAAAAATACACCGAGTAAATTTGATATAAGATCATAATGATCTGATACAGGCGTGTAGAGAAAGTATCCATTGGTAGCACTCTAATAACATTAATATATTAGGAAGTCTCGAGACCATGTTCTTTTCGAGCACCTCGGAGGATTGTCAGGAATAGAAGAGGAAGCAAGGTTCATAACTCGTGGGTTTGGGAATTTATAATGGAAGGGTTGATATCATTGTGCTTATGTTATAAACTTCTAATAAAGTAGGTTGTCAAAATTTGGCCTGCCTAAAGTTCGAACAGATGTAGCCCACAAAATATCCAATCAAATGTTATGAAATTTTTGCCTACAGGGGGAGCAAACTATCTACTTTTAAAATAAAATAAAGAAATCAATTAAGAACAAATATATTTTTTTTTAATAATTTATTTATTGTTATTTACAACTGTATACATATATACACATCAAGTAAATTTGCTGTAAGTGATATTATGACATGATACAAACATGTGGAGAATCTACCCATTGATAGAACTCCAAAAACATTTCTAAAGGAGAATATCTAGAGGCCATCTTCTTTTCAGACGCCTAGGAGGATTATTAGGTAGTGAAGGAGAAGCCAGGTTAGAAACGAGTTGGTTTGGGTGGTTGGGAAGTTTATTATGGAAGGAACGGTTCTAGCCAAATCGGCAACATATGGGACATTGAGGTCCTGATGGATGACTTGATCTGTGACAAAGTAAAGAGCATTAAGGATTTTGGACGGTTTAGTGGAGCCTCGTAGCTCAACCCCGTATGTCCAAATAGACCTTATAATAGTCATGTAGATCAGTCTTTTGTAATGGATTGGAAGTTTGGACCGTTTTTCTAATAAATCTTCTAATAGTCGGAATCGACGAGCAGTTTCCTGTCTTTTCAGTCTTGTATGAGGATTCCATGTCAGTCGTTTGTCCAGATTTAGTCCTAAGTAACGGATCTATTCAACAGGAATAAGTGGGGTATTATTAAAAGATACTGTGGGGCAAGACGAAGGGTAAATGTGATTTGGTGGGATTTTAGAAGATATTTTAGGAGGAGTTTTAGGTGTTCAAACAAACCATTATCAATAAGCCATGATATGACCAGGGGCCCCAAATATAGCAACCACAGTCAACCTTATTTTGTTTCGGTTTGGATATTATTGGAAGTATATTGTGTCTTCTTCAGAGTATATTGTGCCTTCTTGAGAGTATATTGTGCCTTCTTCAGAGTATATTGTGTCTTCTTCAGAGTTTATTGTGTCTTCTTCAGAGTATATTGTGCCTTCTTCAGAGTATATTGTGCCTTCTTCAGAGTATATTGTCCCTTCTTCAGAGTATATTGTGTCTTCTTCAGAGTATATTGTGCCTTCTTCAGAGTATATTGTGCCTTCTTCAGAGTATATTAGGTCTTCTTCAGAGTATACTGTGCCTTCTTCAGAGTATATTGTGTCTTCTTCAGAGTATGCCCTGGAGACCCTAAAAAAGCTCATCTTCGGATGACATTACTTCTTTCTTCGCTTTCCATGAATTTAGTTACATTTATGTCCTTTTTCCTCTTTTAATATCTGGTATAGAAGCTATTTGCACAGAAAACACATGAAAACAGATAATAAATAATTAATTACCGACAAAATATTCCTACAATCTATTTCATACGGTCAACTATCTCCTTAAAAAAATATATATCAACGTTCTGTACTTATGACACCGCTTCCCGACTTCTTTTTTGTTTTTTTGTCTCATTTTATTTCAATTCATTATTTTATTATTTGTAATATATAAAATAAGTAGAAGTTTTCGAAAATAAACTGTTTCGTTAAATTGTTCAATTCGACAAAGATGAATTGACCCTAAAAAGTAGATGACTTCATAAGGCTGAACCTGACGATTTATTATCGTAGGATAAAATAGCCGTCAGGGAGATTAATATGAGAGAAAGTTTGTCACGGGCACTTCTCAAGGGGGGGGGGATACTGTGCAAGTTCTTTAGGGCGTCTTAATTAAGGTCGGGGTACCCATTTTTAGGTGTGATATATGGCCATCAAAATTAATCGATAGTTAATGAGTCCTACCTACATTTTATGATCAGAAGAACTTTTATTCCCTAAAATTATAAGAGAGTAGGTTATGGTTACATTAGGGGTATTAATGATCATTATTTTAATATTTTAAAGTATGTTAAATGGTAAAATATTCCCTCCTTTAAGTATGTGAAAATGATATATCATTTAAAATGGTTGAAAGTCTGTAAATTGATCTGCTAAATGAAGAATGATATCACGATGATTTGATCGTTTTGATAGGTTAGATATTCGCAGTTCGTATTAGGCTTGTGTTGCTTAAGATGTTTGTAAATTCTAATAAAGTAATGAATGTATGTAATTTCTTGTAAGCCCCCGAGCTATCATGCCACCAATGTATAACCGCCTTCAGCGGAGCATGTTTGCTAATCTTATAATGCCATACGGCAAACGAAGATATAATGTAAATTGTATATGTATAATGTATTGCATTATATTATTATGTATTCTGTAACTATATAAAAAATAAAGTGGTTTGAAAAAAAAAGTAATGATGCACACACCACGCCAGATTTTTTTAACTTTATATTTTTATATTATATTTTTTTATCCCCAGTTATTACACCACCAGTGTATACCCGCCTTCAGCGGACATTTTAATTAGTCTTATAATGCCATACGGAAAATAAAGATGTAATTTGTATTTTATATATATATGTATTATATATTATTGTATTTTTGTATTTAAATGAAAATAAAGAGGTTTTGAGGCTTATTAACTTCCTTAATTAGGTTAGTTTTATTTTATGGGAATAATAACCATTAAAAATACAGACTATTACTAACAAAATTATCCTTGCATTCAATTATATTTGTATAACTGTTATTTGTTCCATTTAGTTCATAATGTTTTTTACAAAAACTGAGAGAAATAAAACAATAAATATACGTTGAAATCACTCACCCTAAAGATGCATATGGCCATGCAGCTTCGAAACGATGGCTTGTATAATTAAAATATACTCATTAATTTTCTGAAAATTTATAATCCATGATAGATCTAAATTATTATACTGCCATGTGTCGAGGCATTAGCCATGATTACAACAATATGTCGTTTAATAAGGTTTTTTTGCTATCTGTCCCCGATACCTGGTTAGGGTAGGAGTCTCTTACAGTGTCCCCGGATATGAAAACATCTGTGTTAAGTTTGTCACATTACCAGAGGCCTCTGAGAAAATTAGATTGGCTAACCTTTAAGTGTTCTAACAAAAATGACAGGCTTGACGAGGGATCGGAATCAAGTTAAGCAGGTGCAGGCCCTTCCTGGACATGTCAACCTTTTTCATCCACTGAAAAGGTCCTGAGGAGGTGGACACCTCCCTCGGGAGGGTGCAGTCACCGATGGCCAATGAGAGAGGAGATTCAAAAATAAGGTAACGCCCTAAAAGGGAAGTGGGAGAAAACACAGGAAAGCTAGATGAGTCAAGTACAGTCAATAGGAACGCTTAGATGGAGACAGGACCAGGCTTGAGAGGGCAGCAGAGCAAGATGCACTTCGACCAGATGAAGTCATAAGAAGGGCCATGAGACTTGGACATCTCTTATGAACAAGAAGACACCTACGGAACTACATCCCACGGCATAAATCAGTATCTAAAAGTATCAAAAATTAACCAATAATTAATAATGTAATAATCTATATTTTATGGCAACCTTTATCTGAATCAATTGAATCATTTTAATTATAGTAATAAATTTTAAATAAATAGTTAATCTCTTTATGTAGTTTATATAGTATTATATAACCCAATATACCACCCTTTATTATACTATATAATTAATGGTAACAACATTTTATAAATATAAAGGTATTTAATTGGTAAACTGGTAAACACACAAATAGTCTTTAGAAAAGAATCCAATCATAATAATAGTTTTTTAGGACTCAATATTTAATTAATTAATTAACTTATTTTGGATAATTGTCTTCAGCGATTATCCTGGCATCCCGAATAAATCTCCATAGTATACATAGCAATACTAATACTAACCAGATCAGCATAAAAAAAGCTGAGGTAGCATGTCTCGTTTAGGGCGCCAAAAAAGTGGGGAGGAGCATACACTCATAGCCTCAGGAATGGGTTAAATCGATTAAATATGAGTGCTTATATTGTGAAGTCAGTTTTAAACGGCGATTTAACAATAGATTTTTATTATTGTTCTTAATTAAGAATTATTATTTTATAAAATGTATACAACGTAAAAAAAAAATTATACATAATTTTCAATTAAGTAATAAAAAAATGTGGTGAAATAACTGATTTTTTTGTCCTCTTGGGCAAGATCACCGCACTAGATTTTTAAAACTAATGTTTACGATTCCTACATCGCGTTCCCGAGTGAAAATCCTACCTATAAGGAGGAGACACATGCAGGATACTCCCACATGGACATTCGGATAGTGCCCCTTAATGAACTTAGCATTCACTGGTCACTAGGGGTATTAACAGCGACCGATATTGGATATATATATATCTTGTGTGTTCGCTATATGTCCTCTATGTAGTACCATCCCATCCGATAATAGCCAATATATTATGTTCATTGTGTACTACAATCCTCTCTAATAGCAATTATCTAACTGGAGTCTGTTCTGAAGCTATTAGTACAAGAACCCAACCCAACAAAAGAAAAAAGTCAGTCATTTCACCCCCATTTCTGATTACTTTAATGAAAAATATTTATAATTACTAGTAAAAATTGAAGAGTCTGCCAATGTAGGTAGGGAAAAGAAAATGGCGGTTTTATATTGGTTTTAAGTTAAGTTAATGAAGGAAGGAAGAAAAGTGTTTTGTAAAAGTTTAAATCTAAGAAAAAAAATTTTAGGAAAGGTTATATAGGACAAAGGCAATTAGCTTGCATTTTTAAGATTTGAAAAAGGAAATTACATCAATATAGAAGGTATCGAGAATGGCCTGAGGGTCGAAACGTTGGAAAAATTGTAAAGAATAAAGGTTAAGAGAAAAAAAAAGATCAAATTTATTTTAAATTAAGAATAAACTAAACCACTCTCAAACAAGAATATATAAAATAATTAAAATGGCGGTTGTTTAAAAACGAAAAAAAAAAATATATATTTTTTCATTCGGAGCTCTATATCGTTAAAACTACCTACAAAACTAGAAAACCTAAGAGAACGTCATTTAAAGTAGAGTAAATTTACTAAAACATGAGTCCTACTAGAGCTACTTACGTTCGATAGTTCTCAAGATATAGCTTTTTAAATATCATAAAAACTACTACTCCTACGAAGGTAAACATAATAAACTACTTTATAGTACATTAAACTAAGTAATGACTAATACAAAACTGTGGAGCACAGATATAATAATTTATCATTATAATGACTTATCCAGGTAGAGACTTGAATGAAGGATATGTTAAATACATTATTCCGTCATAAATACATTATCTGTTGACGCGTTTCATAAATAAATGTTTACTTAAAGAACCTAAGGGGAGTTGGTTTCGTTAAATACGCTCTGAGAGAGTTGGCGAGAGCCATTGCGTGACTTAATGGGCAGCGTATCATAGCGTGAGGAGGGTGGATTCCAACTTGCGGGTGAGTTATGTCCAATCCTCGCAGAGTATTACGTGATCTGCGTCTGTCTGGAACGTAGTAATGACTACTGGGTCATCTGCAGGGTCGCATCTCCATGGCACGGAAACTTTTAGTTTGAACTGTTTTAAAACAATCCGTTCCATTTTAACTTTTAGATTTATTTTAATGAGATCAAAACTGTTTTAAAATTACTGCTAAATGTGCTGTTAAACCAACCGACTGCCCTATAGTGTCCTTTAATAATGTTGCTCTTACTCCTGTACAGACCCGCTAAACGACTAACCTGAAATCCTCACACAAGACTGAAAAGATAGGAAACTGCACTTCGATTCTGACTATTACTGCACTTACTGGAAAAATGGTCTAAACTTCCAATCCATTACAAAAGACTGATCTATATAATTATAATAAGGCCTATCTGGACATACAGAGTTCAGCCTTAGGGCTCCACTAAACCTTCGAATTCCTCTCGTATCCAATCCTTACAATCCAAAATCCTTCGTAAAATCCTCAATGCTCCTTACTTTGTCACAAATAAAATCATACATAAAGACCTTAAAGTTCCATATGCAACAGATGTAGCCCGAACCAGATATCAATCCTTCCATTATAAACTCCGTAACAACCCAAATCCACTAGTTTCTAACCTTGCTTCCTATTCAGTTGCTGATAAT
Source organism: Halyomorpha halys (assembly GCF_000696795.3). Classification (NCBI taxonomy): domain Eukaryota; kingdom Metazoa; phylum Arthropoda; class Insecta; order Hemiptera; family Pentatomidae; genus Halyomorpha; species Halyomorpha halys. The sequence continues at coordinate 269,277 of NW_027106510.1, forward strand.
TCTGATGGACGCCTGAAAAGAAGGTGGCCTTCAGACTTCTCTAAATGCCTGTATCACACCATAAAGATCTTACATCAAATTTACTAGATGTATTTTTGTAAATACAGTTGCAAACGTCAATAAATAAATATATATAAAAATGAAAAATGTACTATTATTAATTATATTTCAGAGCTGTACTTTGTTTATATAAATGTACTACTGGTTATTACCAGCTTTAATAATAAATTTATAAATATTTTGTAATTAGCATTAATATTTAATTTAATTACGTATTAAGTTAATTATACTGATTTTTTAAAATGCTGAGCTGAAGAAAACTTCTAATTATAATATGTTATTATTCTATATTTTGTACTCCAATTAATTCTTAATCTTTCATCCTTAACAATCCCTGATAATCCTCCGAGGCGTCTGAAAAGAAGATGGCCACGGGACCTTCTAGTTTAAATTAATCCTTCCCAAGATTTTCAAGTGTATATGAAACATACAACATATTTACTTATTGTATTATTTTGTACAGTTGTAAATTACAATAAATAAATAATCAAAAAAAAAAAAAATTTAGTACTTGTACAATACTTCGAGATTTATCTCATATTCATGTACTATTGTATCCTAAAACTGTAACAATTAATTTAATCTTATCAATAATTTTAATCTATATGTAATATGCATACCATAAAAAAATCTTTTAATTTATATTTATCTCATATTTGTAATGTGAAATATGAAATTCGAAAAGTGAATTGAACATAGTGCAGAATTGAACATGCAATAACTCGCGATATTTTTGGGTACTAAATAGTACCATTTAGGTACTAATTCGTGCATTGGTTTCAACTCGAAATTCGAAAAGTGCCGGGCCTGAGTGCTGTTTTCTTAACCTTAGCAATTTAAAAATTAATTTAATTACATTCATTTTTTTCTTTGGAACATTTTGTTTCTTTAATTCTTTTACATACATATGACATAGTAAGAGAAATGATTGTAGTCGTGTAAAATTTTGAATTCGAGTTTTCGACAGAAATTCACCTTTTGAGGTCCTCTGAGTCAAATAAACTAATTCTAGCAAAATACTTTGTGTGTCTATGTGTGTTTAACAACGAAAAGTCGTCAGAAACTGAACTACAGAAGATTTTTGGTTTACCCAAGCGTAAGATAGATCCCCATGTCTTGTAAACGTTTTCTTAAAGTTCACGAACAATCAGTATCATATTTTATATATAACTTAATTTTATAAATTTGCTTTATTAAAGGCCTTTTTATTTTTATTTATATTCAATATTTTATACCTAAATGTTTTATTACTTGTTTTTTTTATTAATAATAATTAACCTCACCAAATAAATGTTCATATCCGAGCCCAGTTTGTTTTTATTTTAAGCCTCCTTCAGATAGACTTTGTGATTTGTGAAGGATTCAACAAATACTATGTACAACTTGTCTCCTAGAGTGTCCTTTGACAACTCGGTTAGACTACTTAAGTGATCAACTGCTGTTCTGAAGACCAACTGATCCTTATCAGTAACATAGTATTTCTTACATACTCTCAGTGGGAGGGTGGGGATAGGTTTGAGCTAGAGAAAGATGTCAATAGGAGAAGGGTATCAAGGGAGGAAGATTTCCAGGAATGTGGAATAGATAGGTAGAACCAAGGAGGGCAGTCTATAACTGAGGGAATTGAGGCGTAGTTCTTTGTAACGTCGGAACAGCTCTGGCGCCGCTTCAAATCCGACCAGTAGGGTTGATTTTTATTTCTGTGGTGGTCTCACGAAATGAAAACTTGATAAACATCATGGTTAGAATAAGGTAAAACCCTGTCAAAATGTGTCATGTATGTCAAACATTAACAACAGGGGATCATAAAAATAAAAAGATGTAACCAAGGCTGTGACAGTTTCTTATGTTATATATTACAAGGTACGTGACACAAACAATATCTAGTTTTATTGAAGGATAATTAACACCTTCGACTTGTGGAGGGAAAATTGCTAGTGTTGCCCTAGAAAGGGTTGTTCTAAGAGAGAAACCGTAAGAACTTGTTCTAGAAGGCCAGTCTTTATAACCCAAAATTTTGATCTATCCTTAGTTATATATTTATCGTTTATACTTGCCCACGCTCAGCGGAGAAGGGGGTGAGTTAAAGGAAAATAATAAAAAAAAAAATCGCCAAAAGGGAAAAAAGACAAAACAATAAAGAATAAATTGTTCCTTAGGCGCCACGTTATCTTTTCCTTGGAAGTAACGAAAACCCCGAAACAATATGCCCACAATATACCCTCATATAAATAATAATCGAATTATAACTTCTGGCGAATACCTTTACATGTAGATAACAGAAAACCTAGGAGCGTCAGTTACCTTCAGTTACCTTCCAACTGTTGAATTATCGAAATATTAAGTAAACATAACAAAAAAACATAGGTAAAATTAACAAGTTGCAAGCAGTGTACATGCATAAGAATAAACAGAAGAACTATATGTACAAATATTTTATGATAAGAAGAAATATATGTACACAGAATGGAAAAGGACAGAAAAGAATTCATATCAATTAATAAAACAATGAGAACTTGTAGGTTGACTTAACTTTAACTTAAATGATTAACCTTATCAACTATTATTTACATTACTGCACAAAGGAATATAAAAGTGACATTAAAATAAAATTTAGTTCGAACCCCTCGTAGTCTTTGGGTGTACTCCTGGCAGAACACAAGGTTGTCCGATATTTCCTTTCCGGTCACCGTATCACCAGAATTATAAAGATATAATCTCTAAGGATGTAATGCCACAACTCTCCTATCCAGGACGTGCTGAAGATTCCCCTTCACAAAACCAAAGCCCACTCGTCTAAACATATCGCTCGTGTTTTTGTTTTTCCCCAAGTTAAGGAACCGGCATTATAAATTTAAACAATTGCCCCTTGCTCAACTGAACCTATGTCACTTTAGACATATGGTTTATATGTCCACATTCTCTTAGAATTTTAAAGAAAAAAAGGAACTCAATAAAAACGACTAGATTCTAAGAAGGCCCCTGAGACCCTTCTAACAGCCGTTTCAAGCCCTTAGTATCCTGTATCAATAGCAAGGGCTGATACTTAGGCAGGTACAAGTTGTCATCTCACAATGGACTTGCATCAGTCTAACTATTTTATGTTTAACACATGAAAGTTAAGTTCTCACAAGATTATGACTCTTATCCCAATTTCTTGACTCTCAGCCTCACACCCTGCTTCTAGTCACGCCTTTCTCCCCCTCCCAGATCTTTACTTCTAATTTCATAGGCTCTCTAGGATTCGCCTAATTTCCTAAATTATCTGATTGGTCCAAACCCCTTCTTCTATTTCACTATTCTTCCTACCCCCTCTTCTCAAGGGTACGTATATATTTCCTAGACTAGATAGCTAAGTTAGAAGATAGAGACTTAGTAACAGTAAGAGTAACATGTAGTTCTTGTAAATATGTTAGAATAAAGTCATTTTAGTCTTCACTATCTATCTATAATCTCTTTTGTTTACGCAGATATCGCCAGTGTTTTTATCTTACCATGGCAATGTTAACACCTTCCATATCCTCTTTTCTGAGTCACATTTTTATTGCTGTTTATTTGTGAGTTCAACGTTTCAAATATTTATTTTATTATGTTTAGAATAAGAGTTGTTGAAGAAATTTTTGTGATAATAGCTTTTTGTCAATTAGTGATAGTCGTCTGAGGAAAACGGATGTTTAAACTGTTGATATGAGGTGTGTTTTCAATGGTCTAACTTTAAATGATATTATTGTTTTCAGTCCTGTTAATGCTTGAAATGGCAAGATATTGAATTATTTGTTATTTGAGAAACTTTTGTTATTTTTTTAATAATTTATTTATTGATATTTACAACTGTATACACATATATACAACAAGTAAATTTGCTGTAGGTGACATAGTGACATGATAAAAACATGTGGAGAATCTACCCACTGATAGAACTCCAATAACATTTCTAGAGGAGAAGATCTTGAGGCCATCTTCTTTTCAGACGCCTAGGAGGATTATTAGGTAATAAAGGAGAAGCCAGGTTAGAAACAAGTGGATTTGGGTGGTTGAGAAGTTTATTATAGAAGGAACGGTATCTGGTTCTGGCCAAATCGGCAACATATGGAATATTGAGGTCCTGATGGATGACTTGATTTGTGACAAAGTAAGGAGCATTAAGGATTTTACGACGGATTTTGGACTGTAAGGATTGGATTCTGGAGGAATTTGATGGTTTAGTGGAGCCCCAAAGCTCAACTCCGTATGTCCAGATAGGCCTTATAATAGTCATGTAGATCAGTCTTTTGTAATGGATTGGCAATTTAGACCGTTTGTCTAGTAAATGTTGCAATAGTCGGAATCTACGAGGAGTTTCTTGTATTTTTGTCTTGTATGAGGATTCAATGTCAGTCGTTTGTCGAGATGTAGTCCTAAGTAACGGATCTGTTCGACAGGAATATGTGGGGTATTATTAAAGGATATTGTAGGGGAAGAGGTAATGAGTTTACGTCGAAGGGTAAATGTGATTTGGTGGGATTTATTGGAATTTATTTTAATCCTCCAGTTTTGGCACCATTCTTCAAGAGTGGTGATGTGGGATTGGAGGGTTTGGGATACAATGTAAGGATCATTGTTCACTGACAATAGGCATGTGTCATCAGCATACGTGGTGAGGATTGTGTTAGGATGGGTTGGAATGTCAGCTGTGAAAACTGTATAAAGGATAGGACCAAGGATACTACCCTGAGGTACACCAGCAGACTGACGGAATAGGGATGAATAAGCGCCGTTGTGATTTACTTGAAATAATCTGTCGGAGAGATAAGAACGGATAATGAGGAAGTATGTAGGGGGTAGGAATTTACGGATCTTGTATAGCAGTCCTGGGTGCCAGACTCGATCAAAAGCCTGTTCTACATCAAGAAAGACTCCCGAGCAGTACATTCCGCGCTCCAATGAAGACGAGACAACATCAACCACACGATGGCATTGCTGGATAGTGGAGTGTGATGTTCGGAAACCAAAAGAGAAACTTAAGGTCTTGTTTTGTAAACTGCTAATGATTGGAAATTTTCATATATTTGTTTTAGTTTAACTAGTGTTAAAGTTATATTAGAGGATCGTGCCTCAATAAAATAGATTATTGTACCTAAAATGGCTTCCTTTACCCCTTCTATTGGACAGCTCTGGTAGTTGAGGATGAGCCATACTATGGCGAACAGCAGCCAGCACACCTCCACGATCATCACGCCTGAAAATAATATTATAATATATTAGTTCATTTATACTGTATTATGTTTCAGGGGATAACCTATACAAATAGGTACGAATAACCTATACAAACACAGTGTCTACATCCTATTAAACACATTGTTTTACTGTTTTTTTTTTTTAAACTACTACTTTTTATTTATTGATAGATATTACAATCTGCCACACAGTTGTGGGCAATAGGTAATAGTGATGAATGATCTCATTCGTACTAAAATAAAATAAATTAAATAAAGTAAAATAAATAAAAAAAAAAAAGCTCTCTTAAAATATATACAAACAGAAGAATAAACAAAATGAACATAATCAAACTATCTGTATGAAAACAAACAAATAAAATAACATAATGATAAAATAATATAGTCACATTTACACTCTAATATACAATATTTACACAATAGACCTGAGGATACCTGAGCCCACTCTATCCCTCACGTGTGAGGAGTAGAGCAGAGCTCAAGAGATCCCAGCGCATTCCTCTCGCCGCATCACTGATAGTGAGCCAGAACTCCAATCCAGCCATTGTCAGAACTCCAATTGTCCATTTTTATATTAATAAGTCTCATGGCCACTGCCGTTTCAACCTTCTAGGTGGGCTGTAGGGATGGGTGGAACTAGATAAAGTTTGAATATATGGATTTTTGAGAATTTGGTTGGTATGAGGTCAAGGACAAAAGGGATGTGTAGTGTTCTGTTGGAAACGTAATAGGGTGCATTAACTATGGTTCTAAGGATTTCGAATTGAAAGGATCGGATACGTTTGATGTTCGACGGTTTAGCTGTTCCCCAAAGTTCAAGTCCGTAAGTCCAGATAGGTCGGAGTATAGTCTTATAAATTAGTAGTTTGTTTTCTAGTGAGAGATGAGAGGTCCGGTTGAGCAGTCTGTATAGTTGGCTAAAAGACATTATTAAATGTTTTTTATCATTACTAGTATTATATTTTATATGTTATACTCTCATTTACCGATAAATGAAATACATAGCAAGAGGGAATATCATGAAATCTATATAGTTAAAAAAAATTATTGTTCCTGCCCAGAAATACGTCAAATTATATTTTAGCTGATACAACAGCTCGTATACTCATATACCCTTAAAAATACATTTCAATTATATTTTCAAAGTTCTGGAGAAGCCAGGTTTCCACTCATCTCATGTCCTAGCAAAAGAGGTGGTAAAAATAAAAGTTTAATTAAATTTTAATTACTCCTTAATTTTTAGAACAGCTAATATATTTTGGAATCCTAAATATTCACATAAAATGGAAGAGGGTAGCTCATTGGTTAGGAGATGGACTACTAACTCCAAGGACCCGGGACCCGATTCCTACATGACTTGGAACTCATATAAATGTAACTAACTCATATTGTGTAGACTGTAACGAGAGTTTCTTGTCGTTTCAGTCTAGTATGGGGATTCTAAGTGAGTCCTTTGCCAAGATTAAGTTCTAAGTAGAAAATCTGTTCAACAGTCATTAGTGGGATATTAAAAAACATACTGTAGGGCAGGGGAGTTAATTTTTATCTTTTAGCCCATTATTTTTGGTTTACGGAATATTTTAAGTCAGAAATCAGATAATATTTATAGTATATGTTAGAATAATCATGATATTTGGGAGTTATTTTATCTGAATTAGTCTGAATATAAAATTCCAACTAAAATCTATTCATAAGGTAAAGTTTACCTTCACACTAACCTAAAGGACCTCTTCGGATAAAGGATTAAATGTAGCTGATGGAAGTCCTAATAATTGGTAAGGAAGGACGTTGAGTGATTTTCATTTTTCAAAAAAAATATTGCATTGATTCAAGGAATGAGCTAAATTAAAAAGAATTTTTATTATTTTTGTTTTTTATTGATAGATTTATTTATTGATAGATATTACAATCTGCCACACAGTTGTGGGTAATAGTGATGAATGATCTCATACATACTAAAATAATAAAAAAAAAAAAAAAAAAAAAAAAATCGCCAAAAGGGAAAAAAGACAAAA